>NC_071087.1:165102913-165217913 GCF_027358695.1 Spea bombifrons
GGGCCTGAACGCTTCATATCTGCCGTCACTTTCTAGGCTAAAGAGGGAGCGGCGTCTGCCTTTCATCTCAGCGTCCGGCGCGTGTCTGATGTCTCTGATGGATCCCTGGGTTTATCGCTGTCCCTGGGTTTATTTGTTCCTCTCTCGCTCTCCGCTCCATTCTTCTCCTCCAGGCCGATTATTTATGACCCCCCTCACCCCCCTTCCCGTATACATATTGTATATACAGTGTATATCCACACGGACCCCCACCCCGGGGGAGGGGGGCAGGCTTGTCGGAGGGTGCAGTTTGTGCCACTTCCTGCCCCAGCGCTCGCTATCTTCTCCTGTCCTTCCTGTTCCTCTTCCCCCAGAGTATAAATACCCGCCACGCAGGATGTGTGTACGGAGCTGATCGGGGCCGTTCCTCTCGGATCCTTCCGGAAGGAGCGTCGGTGGCTGGGAATTCTGCCCCGTTGCCCCGTCACATGGTGCGTGTCCCCCACGGACGTGCTCTCTGCCCTCTCCCGGCGGGCTCTGCGTGTCCCCCGCGGCTCAGCGGCTGATGTTAGCCCCGGGCCGGCTCGCTTTGTGTACAGCGCCAACTCTATCTGCCCTGAACCGGTGAGTAACGTGGCTGCTCGTGGCAGGGAGGCTGAACACTTACCCCTCGGGCCAGGGTGCTGCCCCATCCTTCTGTACCGGGCGCCAAACGCACCACGAGCTGGTGCCGGTCCTCACCCCGGGGGGGTAATAGTAAAATGGGGCAGATTGTTTATGTTTGTGTAAAAGGTGAATGGTGGAAGAGCCACGGTGGGGGCAGCCAACCCGTCCGGCCACCAGATCAAAGCCTCTGGGCCTCTAATTTTAGGCTCTGGCCTCCTTTAAATAACTTGTCCTCGTCTGTCTAACCCTTTGTAGGGTCTCGGCTTAGGGGCCACGTTCTCTCCTGTGGCGCAGAGGTGGAGAACAGCCCTAGCAGTTGCTGAGTAGTGTGAGTGGTGGCTGTAGGGGTATCTCGTTGGGGGGGGGTTGGGGTGCTGTGAGTGTCTATTGTAAAGTTCCTTTAGCCAGAGGCTGCACAGGGAAGGGGTGAGAGGGGGGCGAGGTGAGTGCCACGGGCAGAGAGGGGGGGGGGGAGGTGAGTGCCACGGGAGTGCCACGGGCAGAGGGGGGGGGAGGTGAGTGCCACGGGCAGAGGGGGGAGAGGTGAGTGCCACGGGCAGAGGGGGGGGGAGAGGTGAGTGCCACGGGCAGAGGGGGGGGAGAGGTGAGTGCCACGGGCAGAGGGGTGGGAGAGGTGAGTGCCACGGGCAGAGGGGAGGGGAGAGGTGAGTGCCACGGGCAGGGGGGGGGGAGAGGTGAGTGCCATGGGCGCAGACGCAGAGAGGGGGGGAGAGGTGAGTGCCACGGGCAGAGGGGGGAGAGGTGAGTGCCATAGGCGCAGAGAGGGGGGGGTGAGTGCCACGGGTGCAGAGGGGGGGGTGAGGTGAGTGCCATGGGCGCAGAGAGAGCGTGTGTATATATTTATATATATATCCCGTTAGCATGTGTTTGTATATATATATATATCCCGTTAGCGTGTTTAGTGCATATATATATACCGTACCGTTAGCGTGTTTGTATATATATCCCGTTAGCGTGTGTTTAGTGCATATATATATATATATATATATACCGTACCGTTAGCGCGTGTATGTATATATATATATCCCGTTAGCGTGTGTTTAGTGCATATATATATACCGTACCGTTAGCGTGTGTTTGTATATATATCCCGTTAGCGTGTGTTTAGTGCATATATATATATATATACCGTACCGTTAGCGCGTGTATGTATATATATATATCCCGTTAGCGTGTGTTTAGTGCATATATATATACCGTACCTTTAGCGTGTGTTTGTATATATATCCCGTTAGCGTGTATGTATATACCGCTAGCGTGTGTATACGGGCTGTACATGTGGGATATTCTGGGATATGTCACACGGAGCTGCCACGGCCCCCCCTCTCCCTGACAATCCTCTCCATATTTGGCCGTGTGTCGGGAACACGGGGATTCCGCTGATCGCCGGGATATCTCTGCCGTCTGAGCCGCACGGTCCGGCGGGGCTGCGGATACTGCCCGGCGTGGCGCGGGGCTGCGGTCAGTGTCCGTGCGTCGGCCCTGAGCCCAGGCCGGTGTGGTAACGCGTCTCTGCTCGGTCTTCTAAGCTGTGTTTTTATTATTACAGGATTGGATAGAAAAAAAAAGCGATCTGAAGGACTGGGCTTCAGTTCCCCTGCGGTACGTACCCCGGGTGTATGGGGGGGGGCAGTGAGGCCCTGCTTCACTTCTCGGCATACGGCACGGTGTATGGGGCCAAAGCACCGGCACTCACCGGATCCCAGCTGTGCGAGAGGGCCGGGCTAGAAGCTGCAGGAGGCCGCGGCGCGCACGCGCAGAGTGGATGGGTGTGTAACGCGGTTAATGTCTGTCCAGTTTTCTGCCGGTAGATTAGACTCCGCCCCTTTCGCCAGCCATGGTGGCGTTATCCCTGAAGATCAGCATCGGGAATGTGGTGAAGACGATGCAGTTCGAGCCGTCCACCATGATCTACGACGCGTGCCGCATCATCCGCGAGCGCGTCCCCGAGGCGCAGGTCGGACAGCGTGAGTACAGCCGCTTCCTGCCATTGAGACTTGTTGTGGGGCTCCGCGGGGGCCCGGCACATTCCGCGGGGGCCCGGCACATTCCGCGGGGGATGGCCTAGCTTTGCGTTTAACGTCGCCGTCCTCTTCTTTCAGCGAATGATTTTGGCCTCTTCTTGTCGGATGAGGATCCCAAGAAAGGAATCTGGCTGGAGGCCGGCAAAGCGCTGGACTACTACATGCTGCGGAACGGGGTGAGACCCGCCCCTCTGTGACTGAATACATCCCCAGCCAATCGCTACTTCCCCCCCCCCGTCTGACACCCTTTATTGGCTGTATAGAAAATACGTACACTTTAGGGACCTCAATCGTTCAATCTGAAGAAGAGACCTCTGAGCTCACAAAAGCTTGCTTGACGCTACATTTTCTGAATCTCGTGGGGATCCCTCCTCTGTCCTGTGCTGATCCAGCGGTCCCCGTGGGATTATACTTCCTGTGGCCCCTGCTGATCCCACGCTCTGCACTCTGATCCAGCGTTCCCCGCGTGATAATCCTTCCTGTTTCCCCTGCTGATCCCACGCTCTGCACCCTGACACCTCCCCCCGGGGCTGACCCAGCGGTCCCCGCGTGATTATCCTCCCTGTGGCCCCTGCTGATCCCGGGCTCTGTTTCCCCACATTGTCAGGACACGCTGGAGTACAGGAAGAAGCAGCGGCCCCTGAAGATCCGCATGTTGGACGGCACAGTTAAAACTGTCATGGTGGACGACTCAAAGACCATGAGCGACCTTCTGATGACGATCTGCGCGCGTATTGGTGAGAGGGTCAGGGTGGGGGGCACCCTGGGGTCAGGGTGGGGGGGACGCATGGGCTCAGGGTGGGGGGGTCGCTCCTGGGGTCCAGGTGTCTGGGATTCTCATGCAACGTTGCACCTGTGTGACCCCTCCCCCCGCAGGAATAACCAATTACGATGAGTATTCATTGGTTCGCGAGACACTGGAAGAGAAGAAGGAGGAGCTGACAGGAACCTTAAAGCGCGACAAGACGCTCCTGCGCGACGACAAAAAGATGGAGAAACTCAAACAAAAGCTTCACACAGACGATGAGTGTAAGCTTCTCTGCCTAGAGCTGTACTGAATATACCCAGCCGTATACTGCGCCTGTACACACACACACCCAGCTGTATACTGCGCCTGTACACACACCCGTACCCAGCCGTATACCGCGCCTGTACACACACACCTGCATCCAGCCATATACTGCGCCTGTACACACACACCCAGCCATATACTGCGCCTGTACACACACACACACCCAGCCATATACTGCGCCTGTACACACACACACACCCAGCCGTATACTGCGCCTGTACACACACACACACACCCAGCCGTATACTCCGCCTGTACACACACACCCGCACCCAGCCGTATACTGCGCCTGTACACACACACAGACACACACCCAGCTGTATACTGTGCCTGTACACACACACCTGCATCCAGCCGTATACTGCGCCTGTACACACACACCCAGCCATATACTGCGCCTGTACACACACACACACACACACCCAGCCGTATACTGCGCCTACACACACACACCCACACCCAGCCGTATACTGTGCCTGTACACACACACCCGCACCCGGCCGTATACTGCGCCTATACACGCCCGCACCCGGCCGTATACTGCGCCTATACACACACACACACCCAGCCGTATACTGTGCCTGTACACACACACACACACACCCGCACCCAGCCAAATACTGCGCCTATACACACACACACACCCGCACCCGGCCGTATACTGCGCCTGTACACACACACACACACACCTGCACCCGGCCGTATACTGCGCCTGTACACACACACACACCCGCACCCGGCCGTATACTGTGCCTGTACACACACCCGCACCCGGCCGTATACTGCGCCTGTACACACACACACACACACACACACACCCGGCCGTATACTGCGCCTGTACACACACACACCCAGCCGTATACTGCGCCTATACACACACACCCGCACCCGGCCGTATACTGCGCCTGTACACACCCGCACCCGGCCGTATACTGCGCCTGTACACACACACACACACACACCCGCACCCGGCCGTATACTGCGCCTGTACACACCCGCACCCGGCCGTATACTGCGCCTGTACACACACACACACACACCCGCACCCAGCCAAATACTGCGCCTATACACACACACACACACACACACCCGCACCCGGCCGTATACTGCGCCTGTACACACACACACACACACCTGCACCCGGCCGTATACTGCGCCTGTACACACACACACACCCGCACCCGGCCGTATACTGTGCCTGTACACACACCCGCACCCGGCCGTATACTGCGCCTGTACACACACACACACACACACACACACACACACACACCCGGCCGTATACTGCGCCTGTACACACACACACCCAGCCGTATACTGCGCCTATACACACACACCCGCACCCGGCCGTATACTGCGCCTGTACACACCCGCACCCGGCCGTATACTGCGCCTGTACACACACACACACACACACCCGCACCCGGCCGTATACTGCGCCTGTACACACCCGCACCCGGCCGTATACTGCGCCTGTACACACCCGCACCCGGCCGTATACTGCGCCTGTACACACACACACACACCCGCACCCGGCCGTATACTGCGCCTGTACACACACACACACCCGCACCCGGCCGTATACTGCGCCTGTACACACACCCGCACCCGGCCGTATACTGCGCCTGTACACACACACCCAGCCCCCCCGCTGTAATGCCCCCCCCTGTTGTAATGCCCCCCCTGTTGTAATGCCCCCCCCTGTTGTAATGCCCCCCCCTGTTGTAATGCCCCCCCCTGTTGTAATGCCCCCCCCTGTTGTAATGCCCCCCCCCCAGTGAACTGGCTGGATCCGGGACGGACGTTGCGAGAACAAGGAGTGGATGAGAACGAGACGCTCCTCCTGAGACGGAAATTCTTCTACTCCGACCAGAACGTGGACTCCAGAGACCCCGTCCAGCTCAATCTGCTCTACGTCCAGGTATCTGCCCCGTTATCTGCCCCTTCTCTCTCTCTCTCTCTCTCTCTCTCCTGCCCCGTTATCTGCCGCCTCTCTCTCTCTCCTGCCCCGTTATCTGCCGCCTCTCTCTCTCTCCTGCCCCGTTATCTGCCGCCTCTCTCTCTCTCCTGCCCCGTTATCTGCCGCCTCTCTCTCTCTCTCTCTCTCTCTCTCTCTCCTGCCCCGTTGTCTGCCGCCTCTCTCTCTCTCCTGCCCCGTTGTCTGCCGCCTCTCTCTCTCCTGCCCCGTTATCTGCCGCCTCTCTCCTTACCCCTATGCTCTGACCCCCCGGCCGCTCTCCCTGCCCTTCTTCCTGCGTCCCCCCTGCTCTCCCCCTGCTCTCCCCCTCATCGCTGTTTATCCGGCAGGCGCGGGATGACATCTTGAACGGCTCTCACCCCGTGTCGTTTGATAAAGCCTGCGAGTTCGCCGGGTACCAGAGCCAGGTGCAGTTTGGGCCCCACAACGAATCCAAGCACAAGCCGGGCTTCCTGGAGTAAGTGAAGCATGTACTCCTCCTACACTCACCCACGGACACTCAGTCCGCAGTGCCCTCCGCTCCAATACCCACACTCAGTCCACAGTGCCCTCCGCACCAATACCCGCACTCAGTCCGCAGTGCCCTCCACTCCAATACCCACACTCAGTCCGCAGTGCCCTCCACTCCAGTACCCGCTCTCAGTCCACAGTGCCCTCCACTCCAATACCCACACTCAGTCCGCAGTGCCCTCCACTCCATTACCTGCACTCAGTCCGCAGTGCCCTCCACTCCATTACCTGCACTCAGTCCGCAGTGCCCTCCGCTCCACTCCAATACTCACAGTCAGTCCACAGTGACCTCCGCTCCACTCCAATACCCGCACTCAGTCCACAGTGACCTCCACTTCAATACTCGCACCCAGTCCGCAGTGCCCTCCACTCCAATACCCACACTCAGTCCTCAGTGCCCTCCACTCCATTACCCGCACTCAGTCCGCAGTGCCCTCCACTCCAATACTCGCACCCAGTCCGCAGTGCCCTCCACTCCACTCCAATACCCGCACTCAGTCCGCAGTGACCTCCACTCCAATACCCGCACTCAGTCCGCAGTGCCCTCCCCTCCATTACCCGCACTCAGTCCGCAGTGCCCTCCACTCCAATACCCACACTCAGTCCGCAGTGCCCTCCACTCCAATACCTGCATTCAGTCCACAGTGCACTCGCTTTACACTCAGTGTTTTCCCGGGGCAGATTATACCCCTCCCCCTGGTGGTGGTTGTTTTCTGTCCCTCGCAGTATTTATAAAATGGCTTCACTTCCAGGTTAAAGGATTTTCTGCCAAAAGAATACGTCAAGCAGAAGGGGGAGCGCAAGATATTCCAGGTACCGACTGTATCTGCGTGTAATATACCGGGAGGGGGCAGGTCCGGTACCGGCTGTATCTGTGTCATATACCGGGAGGGGGGCAGGTCCGGTACCGGCTGTATCTGTGTGTAATATACCGGGAGGGGGGCAGATCCGGTACCGGCTGTATCTGCGTGTAATATACCGGGAGGGGGGCAGGTCCGGTACCGGCTGTATCTGTGTGTAATATACCGGGAGGGGGACAGGTCCGGTACCGGCTGTATCTGCGTGTAATATACCGGGAGGGGGACAGGTCCGGTACCGGCTGTATCTGCGTGTCATATACCGGGAGGGGGCAGGTCCGGTACCGGCTGTATCTGCGTGTAATATACCGGGAGGGGGGCAGGTCCGGTACCGGCTGTATCTGCGTGTCATATACCGGGAGGGGGCAGGTCCGGTACCGGCTGTATCTGCGTGTAATATACCGGGAGGGGGCAGGTCCGGTACCGGCTGTATCTGCGTGTAATATACCGGGAGGGGGACAGGTCCGGTACCGGCTGTATCTGCGTGTAATATACCGGGAGGGGGACAGGTCCGGTACCGGCTGTATCTGCGTGTAATATACCGGGAGGGGGACAGGTCCGGTACCGGCTGTATCTGCGTGTCATATACCGGGAGGGGGGCAGGTCCGGTACCGGCTGTATCTGCGTGTAATATACCGGGAGGGGGGCAGGTCCGGTACCGGCTGTATCTGCGTGTCATATACCGGGAGGGGGACAGGTCCGGTACCGGCTGTATCTGCGTGTAATATACCGGGAGGGGGACAGGTCCGGTACCGGCTGTATCTGCGTGTAATATACCGGGAGGGGGGCAGGTCCGGTACCGGCTGTATCTGCGTGTAATATACCGGGAGGGGGGCAGGTCCGGTACCGGCTGTATCTGCGTGTAATATACCGGGAGGGGGGCAGGTCCGGTACCGGCTGTATCTGCGTGTAATATACCGGGAGGGGGGCAGGTCCGGTACCGGCTGTATCTGCGTGTAATATACCGGGAGGGGGGCAGGTCCGGTACCGGCTGTATCTGCGTGTAATATACCGGGAGGGGGGCAGGTCCGGTACCGGCTGTATCTGCGTGTAATGTATCTGTGTGTAATATACCGGGAGGGGGGCAGGTCCGGTACCGGCTGTATCTGTGTGTAATATACCGGGAGGGGGGCAGGTCCGGTACCGGCTGTATCTGCGTGTAATATACCGGGAGGGGGACAGGTCCGGTACCGGCTGTATCTGCGTGTAATATACCGGGAGGGGGCTGTTAGGGATATTAATGAGACAAAATAGGCAAAACCAATATTTTATCACACACGCAAAATAACGACGCTACCAAATATTGTAGTACCACATCCACAATATTAATTTAAGGAGATACCCTATATTTTATCTCCGATCCTAAATCCTTTCAGATCGCCGAAAATTATAATTCAAATTAGATATATATCACAACGATAATCAATCAAAAATATTATTTATTGTGAAGGCAATTTATAAAATCTATATATAAGTCACACAGTGCAGAATACAAAATACAAAGTTCTTAAACATGTCAAATTGCAGTATATCCAAATACGGTATATTATCGAAAGTTATCAATATGGATTAATACTTTATGAGTCTAACACACACAATTAATTTCCATCCCACTCAGCAACCAAAAATGATAATCATCAAGGCGGTAATAAAAAGATCACTAACTCTATTATATTAGTTTAACTAATATGACAATTAAAATAATTTAATAATGTCTAAGAGTATTTAGTGAAATTCCTAATAGATGCAAATAATGTCAAACTTCATCTACAGGTAAAAATACCTTTTCATTATTGTTATTATCACGGGTTATAAGCTGCAGTCTCACAAGCCGTCATATACAATAATGCAATATAGTACTTCCCAGAAACAGGGAATTCTATACGAAGAAGACAAAATTCACCTCTATTTAGAATAAAAAAACAATTATATTTACCACCACTTGTTGCTGTTGTCCAACTGGTCCTTGTAGAAGTTAATCCAGGTTCAGTGGCAAGAAATTAAGTGGAAAGAAATATAACTTACTAAAAGTTATATAGGTGGGGACTCAAAGTATTTCTAAGAGTAAGATTATGGTGCCAGGATTTTGAGATTCCAATTCTTCGGGGTAAATTAAATGAGTCCGTCAGGGTCTGTCTGTTTCAGGGTGCGTTTCTTTTTTTTAAGGTCAGTCTTTTAGGTTCCGTTTTTTTTTAAGGTGAGTTTTTAAGGTCCGACCCCAAATTATTAAAGACATAAGCTTTTAAAGACATAGCTTATTATCATAGCCTCCACCTCTTGATTGGAATTATCCAATCATAACGGTGGGTTTTACCCATTATAATTAGGACTTCTACTCATTTTTACACGTTGTAATTTCTTAATTTACCAGCGAGAGACGCTCTGGTCTAAGAAATAACTTAAAACCATTACATATGTGTTAGGAATTAATTCATGGTCACCCTTATCTTTAGATGTTACCTCCTAGGTAGTAAATCAGGTCTTTGTAGTCACCCATATCTCCAGATGTTGCCTCCTAGGTAGTAAATTAGGTTTTGGTGGTCTTACGACGTATCCCCCATTCCAATTTACATTCCTAAGGATATGCAGTGTCTACTCCTTAACTTTCTCATGGAAGATAACATTAATTGGATCATATATACGCTGAAACATCATTATACATGAATACTCCTTTGTTCTCAATTATAGAGGGAACAAGGACAAACAGAAATAATCACTACATGATTAAATAAAATAAAATGGCTCTGACTCCATTTTGTGCTCATGTAAAATACAGAACATATACAATACATGTTTTCTATCATAAAATATCTGACATAATCCCCCCTTTAGATTATGACAAAGCAAAATCCAGTTTGCTTTAGAATGATCTAAACAAGCATCAGATGCATATTAACGACTTCAAATCATATCGTCCGACATGGGACTTGTAGGGGTATAATGCACAGATTGGAACACCTTTGCTCCTGTAAGAGAAGTCATTAATGAAAACTTTCTGTATCGACATTCATTTCAGTTATCATTTTACGAACAATATCATCTGAAACAAAATATAAAGGAATATGTCCTCTGGTTAACTCAGTCATTCCAGATTGCACTTCATCCAAAAATGAATTTGTGTGGAATATTATCGGGTCGTGCATAAACAAAAGTTCACGTTTGAATTGTTCATGACTTTGGTGCAGATTAATGGAGTGAGAGATTAACTTAGAATGCATATTTGTGGTTACAATGGTATCATTCACCATAACCATTAAATCGACTAAATACTCTCTTTGTCGTTCCATTTCCCGATGAATAGCATTGATTTCTCCTTTTAAGCCTCGAATTTCGTTCTCCAAAGTTTGAACAGAAACAGAGTTTGCGGCAGACATACCGGTTGCAACGACTGCACCTATGGCTGTACATACCAAGGCGACAATTAAGGCAACAAGGAATCTTTTAGCTCGATGATTCATTGTGATGGAGCTCGATACAAACGGCTTCCTGGCTTGTTCCAAAATTTCTTGAACGCGTCCTTGTGCTCTTTCAAGATGCATCTGGTACCAGGCCTTTAATTCAGGGAGCTGCATCGATGAAACGTTGTACTGTTTTTCGATGGAGATCTTCGGGTCTAAGCTGACAAACACACGTTGTGTTAGGATCCTCTTTTCTGTAAGGATGAATCCAGGAGTCTCTTGGATCATGATGCCAGAAGATGGTCCAGGCTCTGCGATCGGTTCCATCCGCATGTCGTGACACAGGAGTAATACGATCCAGACAATCGCCACATCCTTCTTGGACATCTTTCAGGACTTGAATCCTTGTCTTAATATTCAAAAAGAAGAATAGTATGAGTATACATACTTGTAATATCACTTGACATTAAAACATAGCTATCCAATCTACCTATCGATATTGATATAGTTGCTGGATGGTATGGAAATTAATGATATGGATATACATTATCACATAACATAACCACATGTCAAGTTGTATACGATACCACATTGTTGATTTGGATCTTCTGATTCCACACAGGTGTTCAGTCTTCTATTTCCGAATCATTATCTATAATTCTTAACTGAGATCTAGGATGACAAACACGCAACTGGTTAATGTGAACCCATTTTTCAACAAAATCACCATCTTTAGGAATCTTGATCTTATAAGCTACTGGTGAAATCTTGTCAATTATGACATATGGACCCTTCCAAGAAGGTAGAAACTTCTTTTCCTTCACTTGGTTTCGTGCAAAGTTATACAGATAAACTTGGTCGGAGATTTCATATTCTTTCTTAGTAGTCTTCAGATCATAGTAGGTTTTAGCACTGATTGCTGCTTTTCCTAGATTCTTTTGTGCAAAAGCAAATGCATGTTGAAGATGTTTACGTAGATTTTCAACATACTGATGGGTTGTTGCAGCGTTGATCAGATTATGATCAGATGTACGATATAGCAAATGTTGTGGTAAAACCATCTTCCTGCCTGTCATCAGTTCAAAAGGTGACATCTTAGTAGCAGTACTAGGTGTAGCTCTAATAGCCATTAGAACTAAAGGCAATTTAACATCCCAGTCCTTGCCAGATTCTTTCACATACTTCTTGAGTATATTTACTATGGACTGGTTATAACGCTCTACCCCTCCGCTAGAAGCTGCACGGTAGGCGATATGTAACTTGCGTTTCACACCTAGGATTTTCCACATTTTTGTCATCACTTCACTTGTGAAATGACTTCCACGATCTGACTCAATTCTCTGAGGAAGACCAAATCTGGAAAATACATGATTGATTAGTAATGCTGCACACACAGAACTAGTGTTCTCTCTGCATGGAATACATTCTACCCATTTGGTGAACATACATGTAACAGTTAACATATACTTGTTACCTCTTGAGGATCTAGTTACAGGTCCTATGAAATCGATTTGTATGTCAGACCAAGGTAGAGACATTCCTCGTTTTTGAAGTGGTGCACGATGAGTTGGAGCATGAGGTTGGAATTGCGGACAGATCAAACATCCTCGACAATAAGTTTGCACATCTCTTAGCATATGTGGCCAATAGGCATAATCACGCAATATTTCGTAGGTGATCTTATCCCCACGATGACCAGATGTAGGTGCATCATGTGCGTGTTGCAACATTAAACCTCTAAAGGCGGTAGGAACTACCCATTGTTGTATGCCATGTTTGGATGTTCTGATCAGCAATCCATCCATCAAATTGAATTGGACTTTATATCTCATCAAGATTCGCAAGTCTTCATTATCCTTACAATCATCATCAGTGATAGGATTGGCAATGGGATCTTTTATATACTCATAAAATCGACCAATTACGGGATCGTTCTTTTGACTAGTGATCAGATCCTCGTTGGGAAATTCTTGACTCCATTGTGCAGTATTAAGGTCCACTTCATTTCTAGCTTGCTGTCTAGTTATGGCTTCAATCTGAATTGATCCAGTAAGATCATCAATGTTAAAAAGTTCTCCATTGATGGCTGCCTGTTTTGCTAATGAATCGGCCAAATCATTACCTTCTTTATCGATACTTTGTATCTTAGAATGACCTTTGGTTTTCTTCCAGTAAATGGTCAAACCATGTTTGATTACCAATTCATCAATCTTACAAAACAACTTACCATGTTTCACAGGTTTATTGTTACTTCTCAGCATTTGGTTACGTTTCCAGCTAGGCAGATACTCGACAAAACTGTTGCGCACGTAGTTAGAATCAGTTATTATAACAAACTCTTTGATACCATATTCAATTGCCATTTGAATGGTCTTATATACAGCACAAAGTTCAGCTATCTGACTGCTTTTAGGACCAATGCGGTAGCCTACAGATATATTTGGATAATCACCTGTCCAGGTGATTCCAATACCTGCAACCAATTTTCGTTCATTATCAACAGTGATATGATATGAACAACCATCTATGTATACACATGATAGTGGTTGACAATATTCCTCGTCATAAGCTTTATACGGAGAAAGTAATTGTTCCTCTAGGAAATCATCTCCAGTAGAGTTATCATCCAGAGGTAGAGCAACACAATCATGTAGATCTGCTAGTCCTTGGGCAACTACATTCTTCTTATTTTGATTATAACGGACTTCTAACGGCCATCCCTGTAAGAATAAAGTCCATGCAGTAATTCTACTGTTAGAAAGATTACTGTCTCGTATCCTGTCGCTCTGCAAATATTGTAGAGGTTGGTGAGCAGTTTCTACAATAATCTTCTCGCCGTGGATATAGCTCCGAAAATTCTGTAATGCCCATACCGTAGACAATAAAGCTTTCTCACAGTTGTTGAATTTCATTTCAACCGGTGACAAGGTTTTGCTTGCATATGCGATGACCTTGTTCAGATTGTCCTGTTTTTGATACAAAACCGCACTTATGCTTAAGTTAGTAAATCCTGTTTCCAGATAGAAAGGCTTACCTCCCTCCGGATATGCCAAACAGGGTGCCTGAGTGAGTTTTCTCCTCAGCTCGTCTATGGCTTTGTCCTGGGCTTCCCCCCAGTTCCATCTTACATCTTTCTTAAGCAGCTGTAAAAGAGGTTTTGTTATTTCTGCATAGTTATCAATAAACTTACGGGAATAATTAGTCATTCCTAAGAACGATCTTAATTCTTTGACATTAGTAGGAGTTTTGGCATTCAGAACAGCTTCAATTTTTTTCTTCTGTGGACTTAATCCTTCAGAAGTTACCTCGTGTCCAAGGAAGTTGACTTTGGTACGACACCATTGGGCTTTCTGTAATGAGAGTTTAACTCCTGCCTCTCTTAATTGATTAAGAACATGTCGGATCTCCAGAATATGTTTATCAAAAGAAGTACTTTTGAGTAAAATATCATCCACGTAGGCCAAGGTTCCCCTTTCAAATGCATCAGGCATAACTTTATGCATGAATACAGCAAATTCATGACCAGAATTTATATAACCAAAAGGCATCCGGGTCCAAGTATACTGCTGTTTTCCAAATGTAAAGGCCAACTTGTATTGGTCTTCCTTGTGTACCGGAATAGTCCAGTATCCCTGGGCACAATCTAGGGCAGTAAATATTTTGGATCCTTGCATTTGTACCAAGTATTGGTCTATGTAGGGTACAGGCCATCCAGACATATACACACGTTTATTTAGCTGTCTTAAATCAGCACACAAACGCCATTGACCATTAGGCTTCAGAATTCCTAGGATGGGATTATTATACGAACTGTGCACCGAACGGATAATACCTCGGTCCTTTAAATTCCGAATGATATCCTGTAGCGCATCATAGGACGCTAAAGGTAGTCTATATTGCTTGATACATACGGGTGGTAGATCGGGATCAGTCTGGATCCTAGCGACATGAAGGTTAGTAAAACCACAATCATAAGAATCATAAGAATCTTTGGCAAATCATTAACCTGCAAAACAGTAACATCAGATGACTGACTATTCCTAAAATGAATTTCAATTGAGTCCGGTCTTTCCTCAATCACATGGCAATTACGCCTGGATTGCTGATGAGACTTATCATATGGAATGGGTACTTTGGTTTGTGACCATACAATCCCATTCACACAATCTATGATTACATTAAGTCTTCTGAGTATATCTATACCCAGAATCAATCGGTCATAGGGGAGATTTACCACTATTACCGGGTGTCTCAAGGTCTTATTACCTATGGTAAATTTTAACCAGGTTGAACCTAAGACATGAAGGGAATTACCTCCAACACTCAGTAGAGTATTTGGAAAGTCTCTTAGCTTCGGCTTTTCTGTTGCTAAGTTCATTACCTGTTGAAAGTACACATTTGACAATATAGTCGCCTGTGACCCAGTGTCAATTAACCCCATGAAGGGTTGTGGTAATGAATCCTGTACATTTACAGAGACATAATATCTTCCTTCATATTCTTCTAGTTCACATAAGAACTTAGAATGTGTCAGCATATCACTTGTCTTCCATACGTTACCTGTCACGGCAGTAGTTCCAACCTGTACTGATGTATGCACACTCTTACCCACTAGTTCTTCCTTCTCAGGAATGTCTTTAGCATTCAAGCTGTTACTAGCGGTCGGCATCTCATCGGTTAACTCCTTCAGAGCCGGTTCCTGGGAACTAGGTGCTTTTAAAGACAAGTTAGTTTGCGGACTCATTTGGTCTGGCTGCAATATAGAAGAAAAAGTTACAGACACGTCCCCCCTAGCCAAAAGTGGAGGGACCACATAGGTTTTACCATCATTATTAACACAATCATCTGATAGATGATGAGGATCTGGAAGTAAAACAGGGTTAGGAATTATATCATCTGATAACCATCCCTGCATTGCCACATCGGCTTTAACTTCGTTATGATCTATTGCGGGGGAGCTGGCATAGTGACAGGACCTGCCCCTAAAAAAGGATTGGTGGTCGCTGTAGCCACAGTTTGACTTAATTTAGTCATTTGCTCCGTTAACAATTTGATTTGGTCACTCATTTGATTTACATGATGACGTAAATTGTTTTTCCCATTCCTGTACTGCCTGTTAGGGTTGGAGTTATTTGGCTGAGGCTGTTGGGAGTTATCAGACTCAGACTGACTGGATCTGTCCCTATTAGTCCTGTAAAATTTCCTCCTTGCCTGATGGTTTTTCTTCCACTGGGAATTACCCTTCCTCCACTGTGGATTCTTTTTGGCAGTAGGACTTTTTCCTTTGTTATCCTGGGATCCCACATTAGGAGTTTTAGGCCTGACAACAGGTGAGGCTGTAGCCGATTCCTGTTTCTGAGGTTTTGGGGATTTAACCACCTCAGCATAGCTTCTCTTTTTCTGTGATTCTAATCCCAGATGGACTTGGGTTTCTGCTACCTCTTGTCCATGAAATTTCTGACTCTTTTTATCAGACAAATCATCATTGGCATGCAATACTGTATACAGTGTCATGCATTCATTAACAAGCCAGTCTAATGAACAATCGCTATCATAATCTCTAGCAAGATTTGTCCGAATTGGAGAAGGCATTGCATAGAAGAAAAGATCACGGAATTCTCGAGAATCATATCTGGGCTTACGTTCTGTAAGAGAATAAGCGTTCTTTAGAACAGTTAAAAACTCTCTAGGACTTTGGTGAGGCCTACATTTCAGCCTTTTTAGCAGCTGAGACAGTTTTATACTGTCCAAACTCTAACTTAATCTCATATTTCATTTTAGACCAAGAAAGGGTTCGCATACTTTGTAAACCTTCAAAGTAATGTCTGTGATGACTTGAAAAAGTCCACGACACATAGTGCTTCTTGTGGGAATCATCATCCATTCCCAAAAACTGCATTGCCCTTTCAAATGATTCTAAATGGTCAGCAATATTAGCTGTGCCTTTTTTAGAAAATTCAGCAACAGTCTCCTTAAGGAATTTAATGACCTTAGGGGCATCATAGACAGGTACGGGTAATTTCTTAGTACCCTTTACTGCTCCTTTAAAGTTACGGGAGCGCCCGTCTGATCTGTGTGTTCTGGCCGTATTGGCACCTTGTAACATCACAGAGGGTTCACCTGAAACATGACCTTCTGAATAAACGGAAGATTCACAATCACTTTCATCACTACTCTGATTCTCATCAGAGTCAGAGGAATCGCGTGTATCAGAACATTTAACCTTATGATTCCACTGTGATTGGACAGAAGCCACCTGATTAACCTGTTCTTGTAGAGTTTGTAATTGCTTACTTACACTCAGAACAGCAGACTCTGTTACGGTGGTGTGGGTTTTAACCCCTTCATCACCTTCACCATACAAAGATAGCTTAGGCATTTGCACACTATCCTGGTTAGACAATTTGGCTTGGAGTTCTTGTATCTCCCCACGACAATTAACAAGATCATACTGACAATCAGTTACCCTGCTCTTAGCATCAAGGTACTGGCCATGAAGTGCCAAATGCTTATCAGTTAAATCATCAAACTTTAGTCTCAACTGTTTGTACTCTGCCTGGGTATCATTTAACTGATCCAGGGCTGCTTTAGAAGCATTCACCTCTTTCTGGAGACTAGACACTTCTTTTTCTCTAGTTTCACGATCTCGCAACAACCGAGAAGCCAATACAAAGAAATAGGGCCAGGATGATAAGATTAACCCTTCTCTCTCCTTTAAATCAGATGTTTGAACAATAGCATTCAAATTTCCAACCAAGGGTGATCCTTCAGACCATTCATTTATTAGGGTCACTTGTACATCATCCTTAAGGGATTGGAGCCACTCTCCATAAGTCTCTTTGATTTTCATATTTTTATGATAACCTCTCATAATATCCTGTTTAATGTTATTAACATGTACCAGCATTTGTGCTTTATACATCGAAACATCTTCATCAGAAGTAGCACTCGATTTGCTAGATACAGACATGTTTTATGCACTGATCAGTATACAATACACAGTACCAGAAATATACTATGTGAAACAACCGAAAATGACAACAACTACCGTATATCAATAATTTGAATTATTCTTTTACGTGAAATATCTCAGCAGTGCCTCCAATTATGTTAGGGATATTAATGAGACAAAATAGGCAAAACCAATATTTTATCACACACGCAAAATAACGACGCTACCAAATATTGTAGTACCACATCCACAATATTAATTTAAGGAGATACCCTATATTTTATCTCCGATCCTAAATCCTTTCAGATCGCCGAAAATTATAATTCAAATTAGATATATATCACAACGATAATCAATCAAAAATATTATTTATTGTGAAGGCAATTTATAAAATCTATATATAAGTCACACAGTGCAGAATACAAAATACAAAGTTCTTAAACATGTCAAATTGCAGTATATCCAAATACGGTATATTATCGAAAGTTATCAATATGGATTAATACTTTATGAGTCTAACACACACAATTAATTTCCATCCCACTCAGCAACCAAAAATGATAATCATCAAGG
This sequence comes from Spea bombifrons, assembly GCF_027358695.1. Taxonomy (NCBI): domain Eukaryota; kingdom Metazoa; phylum Chordata; class Amphibia; order Anura; family Pelobatidae; genus Spea; species Spea bombifrons. Next base: position 165,120,944 of record NC_071087.1, read on the forward strand.
CGGTAATAAAAAGATCACTAACTCTATTATATTAGTTTAACTAATATGACAATTAAAATAATTTAATAATGTCTAAGAGTATTTAGTGAAATTCCTAATAGATGCAAATAATGTCAAACTTCATCTACAGGTAAAAATACCTTTTCATTATTGTTATTATCACGGGTTATAAGCTGCAGTCTCACAAGCCGTCATATACAATAATGCAATATAGTACTTCCCAGAAACAGGGAATTCTATACGAAGAAGACAAAATTCACCTCTATTTAGAATAAAAAAACAATTATATTTACCACCACTTGTTGCTGTTGTCCAACTGGTCCTTGTAGAAGTTAATCCAGGTTCAGTGGCAAGAAATTAAGTGGAAAGAAATATAACTTACTAAAAGTTATATAGGTGGGGACTCAAAGTATTTCTAAGAGTAAGATTATGGTGCCAGGATTTTGAGATTCCAATTCTTCGGGGTAAATTAAATGAGTCCGTCAGGGTCTGTCTGTTTCAGGGTGCGTTTCTTTTTTTTAAGGTCAGTCTTTTAGGTTCCGTTTTTTTTTAAGGTGAGTTTTTAAGGTCCGACCCCAAATTATTAAAGACATAAGCTTTTAAAGACATAGCTTATTATCATAGCCTCCACCTCTTGATTGGAATTATCCAATCATAACGGTGGGTTTTACCCATTATAATTAGGACTTCTACTCATTTTTACACGTTGTAATTTCTTAATTTACCAGCGAGAGACGCTCTGGTCTAAGAAATAACTTAAAACCATTACATATGTGTTAGGAATTAATTCATGGTCACCCTTATCTTTAGATGTTACCTCCTAGGTAGTAAATCAGGTCTTTGTAGTCACCCATATCTCCAGATGTTGCCTCCTAGGTAGTAAATTAGGTTTTGGTGGTCTTACGACGTATCCCCCATTCCAATTTACATTCCTAAGGATATGCAGTGTCTACTCCTTAACTTTCTCATGGAAGATAACATTAATTGGATCATATATACGCTGAAACATCATTATACATGAATACTCCTTTGTTCTCAATTATAGAGGGAACAAGGACAAACAGAAATAATCACTACATGATTAAATAAAATAAAATGGCTCTGACTCCATTTTGTGCTCATGTAAAATACAGAACATATACAATACATGTTTTCTATCATAAAATATCTGACAGGGCAGGTCCGGTACCGGCTGTATCTGCGTGTAATATACCCGGAGGGGGGCAGGTCCGGTACCGGCTGTATCTGCGTGTCATATACCGGGAGGGGGACAGGTCCGGTACCGGCTGTATCTGCGTGTCATATACCGGGAGGGGGACAGGTCCGGTACCGGCTGTATCTGTATATTTTCGTTCTTAGTCTCACAAGCAGTGCGGGAATATGAGTGAAATCGAAGCCAAAGCTCGTTACGTGAAACTCGCCCGCTCCCTGAAGACGTACGGAGTGTCCTTCTTCCTGGTGAAGGTGAGTCTGGTGAATCTCTTGTCATCATTAATGCCTTCTCTATTTTGTTGACCCGTCCTCCTCCCCCTCCTCCCCTGACCCGTCCTCCTCGCCCTCCTCCCCTGACCCGTCCTCCTCGCCCTCCTCCCCTGACCCGTCCTCCTCGCCCTCCTCCCCTGACCCGTCCTCAACCCCTGACCCGTCCTCAACCCCTGACCCGTCCTCAACCCCTGACCCGTCCTCAACCCCTGACCCGTCCTCAACCCCTGACCCGTCCTCAACCCCTGACCCGTCCTCCTCGCCCTCCTTTAGACCCCTCACCGTCGTTTGACTGATTGCAGGAGAAAATGAAGGGTAAAAACAAACTGGTCCCGCGTCTTCTGGGCATCACCAAGGAGTGTGTGATGAGAGTGGACGAGAAGACCAAGGAAGTGATCCAGGAGTGGAACTTAACCAACATCAAGAGATGGGCAGCCTCCCCGAAAAGCTTCACCTTGGTGCGTTATTCTGCCGTCTCGCGTGTGCCAGCCTCGCATGTTCTCCCGTGACACGAGTCGCATACAACACGCCGGGTTCCGCGTATGGGAGACCCTTGCTGTGTGGGGGGCCGTCTGGACCGGCTCGACCCGCAGGCTCTTAGGGTAGAATCGTGGAGGTTTGGGGTGGAATAGTTTGCGGGGAACCCTGGTAGCGGGGTTTATCGTCGCCCCCGGTGTGGCGACAGGCGGGACGGTACGCTCGGATACGGGGGGTCTCATCGCTTGTGTCTGTTTCAGGACTTCGGAGATTATCAGGACGGATATTACTCGGTGCAGACGACAGAGGGAGAGCAGATCGCGCAGCTCATAGCCGGCTACATCGACATCATTCTGAAAAAGGTAACGGCGCGTGCCCAGACCACGCGGGCTCCCCTCACACGCCGCCATCACGCGTGTGCCTTGTGCGGGGAGTCCCTGTGCTCACGCCTGCTACTGGCCGGTGGAACGGGGATGAGGGGTCAGTGAACCGGCTCTGAGCTCTCTCTCTGTGTTTGTAGAAGAAGAGTAAGGATCACTTTGGTCTGGAAGGAGATGAAGAGTCGACCATGTTGGAGGATTCGGTGTCTCCAAAAAAGTAAGACGGACATCCAGGCGGCGGGACACATGGATACTGCATGTATAGCTGTGTGGGTCTGTGTGTCCTGCTGTGCGGAGATCTGCCCCCGATTAAACGAAGGTTCATTGTGGGTTAAAGGTCCTGATCCGCCGCCTCTCGCATCTCCTGGTGTCTTTCTTGTTTCAGATCCACTGTTCTCCAGCAGCAGTTTAACCAGGTGGGGAAGGTAGAACACGGCTCTGTGGCTCTCCCCGCCATCATGCGTTCTGGAGCCGGGGGTCCGGAGAATTTCCAGATGGGCTCCATGCCCCAAGCTCAGCAGCAGGTCACCAGTGGCCAGATGCACTGGGGCCACATGCCGCCTCTGGTAAGTGTCCGCGGATCGCGCTGACGGTGCGCTCTCTCGTGGTCGCGTCCGCTGACGGTGCGCTCTCTCGTGGTCGCGTCCGCTGACGGTGCGCTCTCTCGTGGTCGCGTCCGCTGACGGTGCGCTCTCTCGTGGTCGCGTCCGCTGACGGTGCGCTCTCTCGTGGTCGCGTCCGCTGACGGTGCGCTCTCTCGTGGTCGCGTCCGCTGACGGTGCGCTCTCTCGTGGTCGCGTCCGCTGACGGCGGGCTCTCTCTTGGTCGCATCCGCTGACGGTGCGCTCTCTCGTGGTCGCGTCCGCTGACGGTGTGCTCTCCCCTCAGACCTCGGCCCAGCAGGCTCTCACTGGAACCATTAACTCCAGTATGCAGGCAGTGAACGCGGCTCAGGCCACGCTCGATGATTTTGAGACTCTGCCCGCCTTGGGACAGGACGCGGTGAGTATACTGACATCCTCATTATCTGCCCCGTCCCCCGGTGCGCTGCGCATGCACCGGGACCCCCGCCAGGCGCCATTTCTTCCCTGACGCCATCTTCCCCTCCCTCTCGTATTCAGGCCGCAAAAGCCTGGAGGAAAAACAAGATGGATGAATCGAAACACGAGATCCACTCCCAGGTGGACGCCATCACGGCGGGGACCGCCTCGGTCATCAATCTTACTGCAGGTGAGCGTGGGGGGCCGGAGTCCGGGGGAGGAATAATAAAGGGCATCAATGTGGGGGTTAGCAGTGCATTAATTGCCTCTCCACGTGTCACAGGGGACCCGGCGGATACGGATTACACGGCCGTCGGCTGCGCCGTCACAACCATCTCCTCCAACCTGACGGAGATGTCGCGGGGCGTCAAGCTTCTGGCCGCGCTCATGGAAGACGAGGGAGGCAACGGCCGGCAGCTTCTCCACGCAGCCAAAAACCTAGCGGGGGCCGTGTCCGAGCTGCTGAAAACGGCCCAGCCGGCCAGCACCGAGGTGACTGACGGGGTCTGCAGCCAGATCCCACACAGCCGATACCGCTCTCAGGGGCTGCAGGATTATTGCTCCCTAAGTGTTCTCTCCTCTCCTCTGGCAGGATGTCTCACCCGCCTCCTCTCTCTCTCTCTCTCTCTCAGCCCCGTCAGGTCCTGCTCCAGGCTGCCGGTAACGTGGGTCAGACCAGCGGAGAACTTCTGCAGCAGATCGGGGAATGTGACACCGACCCGCGCTTCCAGGTACTCGCATCCTACAGCCCCATCGCAGCTGTTATTCCTCCCCTGTCCCTGGGTGGTGAGTAGCCCCGGCTCCGTTCCCCCTGTAACCGCTTCTCATGGATCCCCACAGATCTCTCCGGCCAGAGCCACTCGCACGGTTACCGCGTTATCCGAGCCCAGAACGGTAACGAGGGTGGAGGGTAGACGCTCTTTTTAACCCCGTCTGTCACCTTGTGGTGTTGGTTCAAATCAGTGATTTTTGGGTCGACGAGGCTTCTTTTCGTGATTGTTGTTTCCGGGGGTCTCTCCGTAATCCGTGGCATTTCGGGGACTAATCCGTGGTCTGTTTTCTTGGTTTTTGGAATTTGGTGGCAGTGGATCTGGGATCACTTGGATCTCGTTGAGCCCTCAGGGTGGGCAGGAGCCTCCTGATCCGGGTCCACTGTCGGGGTCTAATCATGTGATCGAGGCGTTCTTCTGCCGCTGATTGGTGGATGTGGGGCTTCGTCACGCGTCCGGCACGATCGCCTCTTGCGTTTACGCAGATGCCCCGAACCCCGATTGCCCATGGTGTGCTTTTTGTGGTCCCGCAGGACATGCTCATGCAGCTGGCCAAAGCCGTGGCGAGCGCCGCAGCCGCCCTGGTCCTGAAGGCCAAGAACGTGGCTGAACGAACAGATGATCCAACGCAGCAGGCGCAGGTCATCGCGGCTGCCACTCAGTGCGCCATCTCCACCTCTCAGCTGGTGGCGTGTACCAAGGTGAGAGGACAGCGCAGACCCGCGTGCTGCCCGGCGCTCCCGCCCGCCGCGTGCCACGTTTACCCTCCTTTCTTTGCACTAGGTGGTGGCTCCTACGATCAGCTCCCCGGTCTGTCAGGAGCAGCTCCTGGAAGCCGGAAAGCAGGTTGCCAAGTCTGTGGAAGGATGCGTGGAGTCGTCGGAAGCGGCCACCGGAGACCCGGAGCTCCTAAAAGCCGTGGGTGTCGCGGCCACCGCCGTGACCCAAGCCCTGAACGATCTCCTTCAACACATTAAGAAGCACGCCAGCGGAGGGCCGCCGACCGGCAGATACGACCAGGCCACCGACACCATCCTGAACGTGACCGAGAACATCTTCAGCTCCATGGGGGATGCCGGTGAGTCTTCGGCACGCGGCTCCTCCCGGACCCAAGAAGGGGGGTGGGGAGGCTGTTAGAAAAATGTTTATGTTATCGTAAATATTATTGCTGACAAAGACATAAGAAAGCAGGGAATGCCGAGTCTATGATATATGCACGAGTTCCCGCCAACACGCCTACTCTATGTTGTTCTATATATATGTGCAAAGGGTCAAGTCTAGGCCATTCTTAATTATGCAGCTTAAAGAGGTGTAACCTGCTTTAAAAGTAACCAATCAGAATGATGCCAACCAACAGAGGCTGTGCTCCGCGGCGCGGGGGGGGCTGTGCTCCGCGGCGCGGGGGGGCTGTGCTCCGCGGCGCGGGGGGGGCTGTGCTCCGCGGCGCGGGGGGGGCTGTGCTCCGCGGCGCGGGGGGGGCTGTGCTCCGCGGCGCGGGGGGGCTGTGCTCCGCGGCGCGGGGGGGCTGTGCTCCGCGCCCTGGGTATTGGGCGTCTCTGAGGTTTTTTAGCCTGACGCTGTGGTTTCTGCGCAGGGGAAATGGTTCGTCAGGCGAGAATCCTGGCTCAGGCTACGTCCGATCTCGTCGGGGCCATTAAAGCCGACGCGGAACGCGAGAGCGACCTGGAAAATTCCCGCAAACTGCTGAGCGCAGCCAAACTGCTGGCAGATGCCACGGCGCGCATGGTGGAAGCTGCCAAGGTTGGTCTTTCCTCGTTGCTGTTAGTAGGTGTGAGGCCGGGGGGTCCGGGGTATGTTAGGTGTGAGGGCGGGGTGTCCAGGGTATGTTAGGTGTGAGGCCACGGGGTCCGGGGTATGTTAGGTGTGAGGCCGGGGGGTCCGGGGTATGTTAGTAGATGTGAGGCCCGGGGGTCCGGGGAATGTTAGGTGTGAGGCCCGGGGGTCCGGGGTATGTTAGGTGTGAGGGCGGGGTGTCCAGGGTATGTTAGGTGTGAGGCCAGGGGGTCCGGGGTATGTTAGGTGTGAGGCCCGGGGGTCCGGGGAATGTTAGGTGTGAGGCCCGGGGGTCCGGGGAATGTTAGGTGTGAGGCCCGGGGGTCCGGGGAATGTTAGGTGTGAGGCCCGGGGGTCCGGGGAATGTTAGGTGTGAGGTCGGGGGGTCCGGGGTATGTTAGGTGTGAGGCCGGGGGGTCCAGGGTATGTTAGGTGTGAGGCCAGGGGGTCTGGGGTATGTTAGGTGTGAGGCTGGGGGGTCCGGGGTATGTTAGTAGATGTGAGGCCCGGGGGTCCGGGGAATGTTAGGTGTGAGGCCCGGGGGTCCGGGGAATGTTAGGTGTGAGGTCGGGGGGTCCGGGGTATGTTAGGTGTGAGGCCGGGGGGTCCGGGGGAATGTTAGGTGTGAGGCCAGGGGGTCCGGGGAATGTTAGGTGTGAGGCCGGGGGGTCCGGGGAATGTTAGGTGTGAGGCCGGGGGGTCTGGGGTATGTTAGTAGGTGTGAGGCCGAGGGGTCTGGGGTATGTTAGTAGGTGTGAGGCCGGGGGGTCCAGGGTATGTTAGGTGTGAGGCCGGGGGGTCCGGGGTATGTTAGTACATGTCTGACGTGGCTCTTTGTTTAGGGGGCTGCTGCCCACCCTGATAGCGAAGAACAGCAGCAGAAGCTGCGTGAGGCGGCTGAGGGTCTTCGCATGGCGACCAATGCAGCGGCACAGAACGCCATCAAGAAGAAACTCATCCACAAGCTGGAGGTCAGAGAGATGGGGAGTGAGGGGGGGCCAGGGGCAGATTACGGTTATATGGACCTCCTTTTGGAGGGGGGTCAGGGGCAGATTACGGTTATATGGACCTCCTTTTGGAGGGGTGGTCAGGGGCAGATTACAGTTATATGGACCTCCTTTTGGAGGGGTGGTCAGGGGCAGATTACCATGATATAGTGTGGGGGGCAGGTAAGTGCTGGGAGGGGCGGGATTAAATTGGTTGATGGTGCGGAGGAGGGATGTGGCTGGGCGCAGAGTGTTTTCGGGGGGTATTTGGCCGTGACAGATGCCTCTTGACCCCACAGCAAGCCGCCAAACAAGCTGCAGCCTCCGCAACTCAGACAATCGCAGCCGCGCAGAATGCGGCCTCCAGCAACAAGAACCCCGCAGCACAGCAACAACTGGTGCAAAGCTGCAAGGTACGTGCCCCCACCTGCCCCGACCCGCTGCCGCCTGCCCCGACGCGCTGCCGCCTGCCCCCTCTATCGGTCTCTTGCTCGCTTGCCCCCTCTATCGGTCTCTTGCTCGCTTGCCCCCTCTATCGGTCTCTTGCTCGCTTGCCCCCTCTATCGGTCTCTTGCTCGCTTGCCCCCTCTATCGGTCTCTTGCTCGCTTGCCCCCTCTATCGGTCTCTTGCTCGCTTGCCCCCTTCTATCGGTCTCTTGCTCGCTTGCCCCCTCTATCGGTCTCTTGCTCGCTTGCCCCCTCTATCGGTCTCTTGCTCGCTTGCCCCCTCTATCGGTCTCTTGCTCGCTTGCCCCCTCTATCGGTCTCTTGCTCGCTTGCCCCCTCTATCGGTCTCTTGCTCGCTTGCCCCCTCTATCGGTCTCTTGCTCGCTTGCCCCCTCTATCCGTCTCTTGCTCGCTTGCCCCCTTTATCCGTCTCTTGCTCGCTTGCCCCCTTTATCCGTCTCTTGCTCGCTTGCCCCCTTTATCCGTCTCTTGCTCGCTTGCCCCCTCTATCCGTCACTTGCTCGCTTGCCCCCTCTATCCGTCTCTTGCTCGCTTGCCCCCTCTGTCGGTCTCTTGCTCGCTTGCCCCCTCTGTCGGTCTCTTGCTCGCTTGCCCCCTCTGTCGGTCTCTTGCTCGCTTGCCCCCTCTGTCGGTCTCTTGCTCGCTTGCCCCCTCTGTCGGTCTCTTGCTCGCTTGCCCCCTTTATCCGTCTCTTGCTCGCTTGCCCCCTTTATCCGTCTCTTGCTCGCTTGCCCCCTTTATCCGTCTCTTGCTCGCTTGCCCCCTTTATCCGCCTCTTGCTCGCTTGCCCCCTCTATCCGTCTCTTGCTCGCTTGCCCCCTCTGTCGGTCTCTTGCTCGCTTGCCCCCTCTGTCGGTCTCTTGCTCGCTTGCCCCCTCTGTCGGTCTCTTGCTCGCTTGCCCCCTCTACCCGTCTCTTGCTCGCTTGCCCCCTCTACCCGTCTCTTGCTCGCTTGCCCCCTCTACCCGTCTCTTGCTCGCTTGCCCCCTCTACCCGTCTCTTGCTCGCTTGCCCCCTCTACCCGTCTCTTGCTCGCTTGCCCCCTCTACCCGTCTCTTGCTCGCTTGCCCCCTCTATCCGTCTCTTGCTCGCTTGCCCCCTCTATCCGTCTCTTGCTCGCTTGCCCCTCTATCCGTCTCTTGCTCGCTTGCCCCCTCTATCCGTCTCTTGCTCGCTTGCCCCCTCTATCCGTCTCTTGCTCGCTTGCCTCCTCTACCCGTCTCTTGCTCGCTTGCCCCCTCTATCCGCCTCTTGCTCGCTTGCCCCCTCTATCCGCCTCTTGCTCGCTTGCCCCCTCTACCCGTCTTGCCCCCTCTTGTTGCTGGTGGAATTATTGCATCTTTTTCCTCCCCGTTCAGGTTGTTGCTGATCAGATCCCGATGCTGGTGCAGGGTGTCCGCGGCAGTCAGTCCCAGCCGGAGAGTCCGAGCGCGCAGCTGTCTCTGATTGGTGCGAGTCAGAACTTCCTGCAGGTGGGTGCCGTGGCTGCATGGCCCCTAGGCGTTTGGGTCCGCGTGTCTCGCCTGGGCCCGTGGTACACGATTTCACCCCATTGTGGTTTTTTTTTTCCAATCTCTTCAGCCTGGCGGCAAGCTGGTCGCTGCTGGGAAGGCCGCCGTCCCGACAGTGTCCGACCCGGCGTCCGCCATGCAGTTAGGACAGTGCACCAAGAACCTGGCGGCTGCGCTGGCTGAACTTCGCACCGCCGCGCAGAAGGTAACAGTCAGCGAAAGCCGTTCCACGCGCATGATGCACCGCTACGCATTTGGGAAACACGGGGGGGGCAGCGAAGGGGCATTAAAGAGCCAGCAGTGGGTGAGGCTGTGGCAATTACATGCGTGGATCATTTGGCTCTCTGCAGGCACAAGAGGCTTGTGGTCCTCTGGAAATAGACTCTGCCCTGAACCTCGTGAGAGCGCTGGAGCAAGACCTGCAGGAGGCGAAAGCCGCAGCGCGAGAGGGCAAACTCAAACCGCTTCCCGGAGAGACAGTAAGTCATAACCTGCCCCATCGAGGGGCACATCGCTCAAATGTCCTCCCTGCCCAGTTTCTCAGCCTACCGTGCCTTGACTTCCTCCTCTCTCCTGCCCCGGGGGTGGCCGCGTGGCGTACGCAGGGGGCAGTTGTTAATGTGCTGTTACCTCTCACTCAGATGGAAAAATGCGCCCAAGATTTGGGAAGCAGCACAAAGGCGGTCAGTTCGTCCATCGCCCAGCTACTCGGGGAGATTGTCCACGGGAATGAGAATTACGCAGGTGAGCGGCTCCCCTGACCCGGCTCCTCTGACCCGGCTCCTCCCAACTCCCCCTTGCACCCCGCTACCTGGTTCCTTCCAACTCCCCCCCCAGTTCCTTTCCAACTCCCCCCCCCAGTTCCTTTCCAACTCCCCCCCCCCAGTTCCTTTCCAACTCCCCCCCCCCAGTTCCTTTCCAACTCCCCCCCCGTTCCTTTCCAACTCCCCCCCAGTTCCTTTCCAACTCCCCCCCCAGTTCCTTTCCAACTCCCCCCCAGTTCCTTTCCAACTCCCCCCCCAGTTCCTTTCCAACTCCCCCCCAGTTCCTTTCCAACTCCCCCCCAGTTCCTTTCCAACTCCCCCCCCAGTTCCTTTCCAACTCCCCCCCAGTTCCTTTCCAACTCCCCCCTCCCAGCTCCTTTCCAACTCCCCCCCTCCCAGCTCCTTTCCAACTCCCCCCCTCCCAGCTCCTTTCCAACTCCCCCCCTCCCAGCTCTTTTCCAACTCCCCCCCTCCCAGCTCCTTTCCAACTCCCCCCCTCCCAGCTCCTTTCCAACTCCCCCCTCCCAGCTCCTTTTCCAACTCCCCCCTCCCAGCTCCTTTTCCAACTCCCCCCTCCCAGCTCCTTTCCAACTCCCCAGCTCATTTCCAACTCCCCAGCTCCTTTCCAACTCCCCAGCTCCTTTCCAACTCCCCGGCTCCTTTCCAACTCTCCCCCTTCCCGGCTCCTTTCCAACTCTCCCCCCTCCCGGCTCCTTTCCAACTTTCCCCCCTCCCGGCTCCTTTCCAACTTTCCCCCCTCCCGGCTCCTTTCCAACCCCCCCCCCTCCCGGCTCCTTTCCAACTCCCCCCCCCTCCCGGCTCCTTTCCAACTCCCCCCCCCCGGCTCCTTTCCAGCTCCCCCTGCACCCGGCTCCTCCCGACTCCCCCCAATTCCCCCTGGACCCGGCTCCTCCCGACTCCCCCCCTGCACCCGCTCCTCCCAGCTCCTCCCAACCCCCTCCCAGCACACACTTGGCGGCTGCTATAAAGGTGCTTTACATGGATGCTCTGATCTTAAGCTCTTTTTATGGCCCCCCTTTGCCCCCGTTATCTGCCCCGTTATCTGCCCCAGGTCGTGCGGCTCGGGATGTTGCCCAGGCTCTGCGATCGTTGGCCCAGGCCAGCCGAGGAGTGGCTGCCAACGCCGAAGACCCTGCGGTGCAGAACGCGATGTTGGAGTGCGCCGGGGATGTGATGGACAAGGCAGGGAACCTCATCGAAGAAGCCAAAAAGACTGTGGGCAAGCCGGCAGATGCTGAGGGCCAGCAGAGACTGGCTCAGGTGAGTCCATGCTGCCGGGGGGCGCCAAGTACACCTTGGGCGGGTGATTGGTTCTGATTGTGAAGTTTTTTTACCGGATCCCACCGTTCTGTGAAAAAAGCGTTATGTTTTATGACGTCTCCAGAACCTAGTGATGTCTTTCAGTGACCAACATAGAAGCTTTGAAGAGCTCGGAGGTCCCCCCTCCAAATGTTATGTGGTGTCTGCTTTGTTTAACATGCTGAACTCTAGACTGTCCTCTCTCGCAGGTCGCTAAAGCCGTCTCTCAGGCCCTGAACCGCTGCGTGAACTGCCTGCCGGGGCAGAGGGACGTGGACGCCGCCATAAAGAGCATCGGGGAGGCAAGCAAGGCCCTCCTGGCACAATCGGTAAGCACAACGTAGCCCTCCCTGCCACTTTCCCTCCACTCCACCACTCAGCCCACTCTGATGCCACTCAATGTACCGTACGCCCTCCCTGCCACGTTCCCACCTCTCAACCTCACCCTGATGCCACTCAGTGTAGTGCACGCCCTCCCCTGCCACGTTCCCTCCTCCCCACCACGTTCCCTCCTCCCCACCACTCAGCCCTCCTCTCTGATGCCACTCAGTGTACTGCACGTCCAGCCCCTCGCTGATGCCACACAATGTACCACAAGTCCCCTCCCCTGCCACCTTCCCTCCACCCCACCACTCAGCCCCCCTCTCTGATGCCACTCAGTGTACTGCATGCCCTCCGCTGCCAAGTTCCCTCGCCCCATCGCCCAGCCCCTCTATGATGCCCGCAGCCGTTATTCCCGCTGAGTAATACCCCGCACCACCTTATTCAGTTCCCTCCAAGCTCAAAGAACTTCCAGGAAGCTCAGAGTCAGCTAAACCAAGCAGCGGCCGGCCTCAGCCAATCGGCAAACGAGCTGGTCCAGGCCTCCAGGGGCACCCCGCATGATCTGGCAAAGGCTTCTGGGAAATACGGACAGGACTTTAACGACTTCCTCCATGCTGGAGTGGAAATGGCCGGCCAGTCGCAGGTAATTCCTTCGCTCCATCCCTCGTTGTGGAATGAATGAATGCTGCTGTGTTGGAATGGGGGGGGGTCATTCTGTCGTGACGAGGAAACTTACCTTGGTGCTCTTTTTCCCCCCCAGAATAAGGAGGATCAGGCGCAGGTGGTCTCCAATCTGAAGGGCATTTCACTGTCCTCCAGCAAGCTCTTATTGGCAGCTAAAGCTCTCTCTGCCGACCCGGCTGCCCCCAACCTAAAGAGCCAGCTGGCGGCCGCGGCCAGGTGAGAGCCCGCATTGCGATGTGTACGGAGCAGCTTGGTTACCGGACCACCTTCGTGGCAGCTCCAGCTGTGGTGCGGGCCGGGCTTTAGTAGCCTGGCGCTGACTGCCTGCAGGGTGCTCATCGTGTAGACTGACCCACGTGCACCCTTGGAATGGTTTCATCCGGCCGCCGTCTCCCGCGGTTACTTGTATTAATGCAGATGTTTAGATGGTATGGCCCACGCTGAGCTCTCTGCCGTCCGCTCTGTTTGCAGGGCTGTTACTGACAGCATCAATCAGCTGATCACCGTGTGCACCCAGCAGGCCCCGGGACAGAAGGAGTGCGACAACGCCTTACGCGAATTGGAGGTACGTTTCACGCACCGTCTCTCGCGGGGCCGCTACCGAGTGGCGTTATCGGTCCCGTGAGTCCAGTGGTGTCGGTGGACGAGGAGGGTGCTGGGATCAGGGAGGTAGTGTATACATTGCGCCGGGTAGGGGTGGAGATGTTGCCTTTGCTGCGTGTGGATCGTCTCTGTCTTTTCCCCACCAGACCGTCCGGGAATTGCTCCAGAATCCCACGGAGCCCGTGAACGACCAGTCCTATTTCCACTGCTTGGACAGCGTGATGGAAAACTCCAAGGTGAGAGGCCGGGGTCATGCCAGGTGTCCGCAGTGCCTTCGGGGGGGGCTTCATGGGGTCTTTTGTGTGTTCGTTCTGGGGTACGTGTCCTTGGTATGTTATGGGGGTCACAGTCATGACACGTATGTTGTTTTACACAACATCAGCCTATCACGTATACGTCACACGTGGTTTCACTGCGTGTCACGGGTCTAGTGCTGCCTCCCGGGGGGCGGGGTATAACTCGGTAACGCCATAGCCGCGTGGCACATGTATTTTAGGAGTGGCCCCTGGTGTGACCGGCCAACGTGGTGCTGGGAGGAGACGCTTGTCATTCAGACACATGCACGCACTAGATTGCAAGCTCCTACGAACACAGAATCTGCGGCAGATAAGAGCTGCTGGGATTTGTTCCTCGTTGGGTTTCTCTGCCCACATCCTTTCTTTGCTCGTCGCAGGTCCTCGGAGAGTCCATGGCGGGCATCTCTCAGAACGCCAAGACCAGTAACCTGCCGGAGTTCGGGGAGTCGGTGAGCGCGGCGTCCAAGGCGCTGTGCGGTTTGACGGAGGCGGCGGCTCAGGTAGGAAGCCGGTCCGTTGGTCTCTCCGCTCTCGTGTTTTGATGTAGTTGACCGGTCTCCATCTCGTAGGCCGCGTACCTGGTGGGGGTCTCTGACCCGAACAGCCGCGCCGGCCAGCAGGGCCTCGTCGACCCCACGCAGTTTGCTAGAGCCAACCAAGCCATCCAGATGGCCTGTCAGAACCTTGGAGACCCGGCCTGCACCCAGTCACAGGTGAGATGGAGAGAGAGATGGATGGATGGATGGATGGATAGAGAGAGAGAGAGAGAGAGATGGATGGATGGAGAGAGAGAGGGGGATGGATGGAGAGAGAGAGGGGGATGGATGGAGAGAGAGAGGGGGATGGATGGAGAGAGAGAGGGGGATGGATGGAGAGAGAGAGAGATGGATGGATGAAGAGAGAGAGAGGGATGGAGAGAGAGAGAGAGGGATGGATGGATAGAGAGAGATAGATGGATGGATAGAGAGAGAGAGAGAGGGATGGATGGAGAGAGAGATGGATGGATAGAGAAGAGGGATGGATAGAGAAGAGGGATGGATGGATAGAGAGATGGATGGATGGAGAGAGAGAGGGATGGATGGATAGAGAGATGGATGGATGGATGGAGAGAGAGAGAGATGGATGGATAGAGAGAGAGGGATGGATGGATGGATAGAGAGATGGATAGATTTGGGGGACATCTTCTAATCTCTCTCTCTCTCTTCTAACCCCTCTCTATCTCTCCCTTCTAACCCCCCCTCTCTCTCTTCTAACCCCCCTCTCTCTCTTCTAACCTCTCTCTTCTAACCTCTCTCTCTCTTCTAACCCCCCCTCTCTCTCTCTCTCTCTTCTAACCCCTCTCTCTCTCTCTCTCTCTCTCTCTCTCTCTCTCTCTTCTAACCCCTCTCTCTCTCTCTCTTCTAACCTCTCTCTCTCTCTCTTCCAATCTCTCTCTCTCTCCTCTAATGGCAGGTTTTGTCTGCGGCGACCATCGTGGCAAAGCACACGTCTGCGCTGTGCAACGCCTGCCGCCTGGCCTCCACTCACACGTCAAACCCTGTTGCCAAGAGGCAGTTCGTCCAATCGGCCAAGGAAGTGGCAAATAGCACGGCCAATCTGGTGAAGACGATTAAGGTGAGACCCTGAAACGTGTCAGCGGGTGTTGTTGCTATGACAACCTGACCCACCCAGAATTTCCTCCATTCTGTGGCCCTCAGAGCTCCCGACCCCAAGTCACAGAGCTGTTCTGGTTCCCAAGTGGTTCTATTAATGGCCCCTGGGGGAACCATGACTTAGCCCCCAAGACCCGGAGACCGGGGTAAAACCCCCGAAGCCCCCCAGGTGCGTCCGTGAGGCCAGTTGTACCCAGTTTGGAAAAAGTCTCTGCCCGAAAGGGAGACTCCGCGTGCCGGAGCCGCTTCGCTTTCATGATCCATTTCCTCCGGGATTCGTTTTGTGACTCCTCGTGAAATGCCGGCCGTCCGCCTGTCTTCCGGATCCGTCCGCCTGTCTTCCGGATCCGTCCGCCTGTCTTCCGGATCCGTCCGCCTGTCTTCCGGATCCGTCCACCGGGATCCGAGACGCCGGTATTTGCCGCCGGTTGACGAGCGTTTTCTCTTGTTAGGCTCTCGATGGGGCGTTTAACGATCAGAATCGGGTGAAATGCCAGCAGGCCACGGTGCCGCTCATCCAAGCCGTGGAGAACCTCACCGCGTTTGCTTCCAACCCTGAATTTGCCAGCGTCCCGGCCCAGATCTCCCCAGAGGTCAGTAGGTCATCTCACGCTAACCCCGTGTCTGTGGCCCGTCCCGGTCATTCCCCGGGGGCTGCAGCTTCACCCGCTTTTCTCCATTTCTCAGGGGCTCCGCGCGATGGAGCCGATCATCTCGTCAGCCAAGGTCATGCTAGAAAGCTCCTCTGGCCTCATTCAGACGGCACGCTCTCTGGCGGCCAACCCCAAGGATCCTCCACAGTGGTCCGTGCTGGCCGGCCATTCCCGCACCGTGTCCGACTCCATTAAAAAGCTCATCACCAATATGAGGTAATACCCTGCGCCGGCACTATCGGGGCAACAACGGGTGATTTCGGTAAATACATTGAGAACAAGGCCAAAGACTCTTTAAAATCCGGCGTATGTACTTAATCCCTAGTGCTTAATATGAACGTGTTCGAGATCACGCGTGTGTTAATCATTTATCGTGTTCTAGATTATTCAGAAGCCGATTCCGGGTCCCAATAAACTCCCTTCATCTGCAGACCGGGAGCCCCCGTCGCTGTCAGTCATGTGATATTTTGGGTGACTTTCCCGGCTCAAACCCCACAATGAGCTGATGCTTTATGGCGATGCTAATGAAGTCCCTTCCTCCATAGACTTTCATTAGTCAGAGTCCGACATGATGGTTAAGACTGAGCCGTTCTATTGCCCCCCCCACAGGCAGTATGATAAGGAGTCGGGGGGTTAGTAGATCGGGGATCAGATAGAGCGAGAATCATACAAATGGCTGATACGCAGCCGCCTGAAAACGTTATAAAACTAGAGCTCTGTGGCCCCTGGACCCAGCCGCGGGCCGGACTTGTACAGTGAAACTGCTTAGGGTGGAATTTTATGATGTATCCTACCCCAGCCATCAGGGGGTGCAGTTAGCAGACTGGCTGGCGGTTGTCACCTAGCTCCGTGTCACATCTCTAGGGACAAGGCCCCCGGGCAGAGGGAGTGCGACCAGGCCATCGAGCTCCTCAATCAAGCAGTGAGAGAGCTGGACCAAGCCTCGTTAAAAGCCATCAGCCAGCAGCTTGCCCCCCGGGAGGGCATCTCGCAGGAGGTAAGGGTGTAGGGCCACGTGGAGGTCACTGCTCACTGCGTGTGGCCCCTCTCTTCACATTTCTTTTCTTCCCAGGCCTTGCACACTCAGATGCAAACATCCGTACAAGAGATCAGCAATCTGATAGAGCCGGTGGCGGCGGCAGCCAAAGCGGATTCCTCCCAGCTCGGGCACAAGGTAATGCGAGGGGGCGCAGGGTGCTGAGCAACTGCCCCGGTGTAATGCGAGGGGGGCCCAGGGTGCTGAGCAACTGACCCGGTGTAATGCGAGGGGGCGCAGGGTGCTGAGCAACTGCCCCGGTGTAATGCGAGGGGGCGCAGGGTGCTGAGCAACTGCCCCGGTGTAATGCAAGGGGGCGCAGGGTGCTGAGCAACTGCCCCGGTGTAATGCGAGGGGGCGCAGGGTGCTGATCAACTGCCCCGGTGTAATGCAAGGGGGCGCAGGGTGCTGAGCAACTGCCCCGGTGTACTGCGAGGGGGCGCAGGGTGCTGAGCAACTGCCCCGGTGTACTGCGAGGGGGCGCAGGGTGCTGAGCAACTGCCCTGGTGTAATGCGAGGGGGCGCAGGGTGCTGAGCAACTGCCCTGGTGTAATGCGAGGGGGCGCAGGGTGCTGAGCAACTGCCCCGGTGTACTGCGAGGGGGCGCAGGGTGCTGAGCAACTGCCCCGGTATACTGCGAGGGGGCGCAGAGCAACTGCCCCGGTGTACTGCGAGGGGGCGCAGGGTGCTTGTTGGTTGAAATAATGGTCGAATTCTCCTCAGAAAGAGTTTCCTTTAATTAGATCATGCGCATAATCGAGACAAGGCACACAACACACAAAAGTCGAAGCGTTGTCTGATTACATGTTTGGATTACATGGTTTATATAGCATCTTATCTACTTCTAATAGCAGGCTTCATTCTGATTGGTTACTTTTCAAGCAGGTTACACCTCTTTAAGCTGCATAATTAAGAATGGCCTAGACTTGACCCTTTGCACATATATATAGAACAACATAGAGTAGGCGTGTTGGCGGGAACTCGTGCATATATCATAGACTCGGCATTCCCTGCTTTCTTATGTCTTTGTCAGGAATAATATTTACGATAACATAAGCATTTTTCTAACAGTGCTGAGCAGCTGCCCCGGTGTAATGCGAGGGGGCGCAGAGCCTCTGCCCCGGTGTAATGCGAGGGGGTGTAGGGCGCAGAGCCTCTGCCCCGGTGTAATGCGAGGGGGCGCAGAGCCTCTGCCCCGGTGTAATGCGAGGGGGCGCAGAGCCTCTGCCCCGGTGTAATGCGAGGGGGTGCAGGGCGCAGAGCCTCTGCCCCGGTGTAATGCGAGGGGGCGCAGAGCCTCTGCCCCGGTGTAATGCGAGGGGGTGTAGGGCGCAGAGCCTCTGCCCCGGTGTAATGCGAGGGGGCGCAGAGCCTCTGCCCCGGTGTAATGCGAGGGGGCGCAGGGTGCTGAGCCTCTGCCCCGGTGTAATGCGAGGGTGTGCAGGGCGCAGAGCCTCTGCCCCGGTGTAATGCGAGGGTGTGCAGGGCGCAGAGCCTCTGCCCCGGTGTAATGCGAGGGGGCGCAGAGCCTCTGCCCCGGTGTAATGCGAGGGGGCGCAGAGCCTCTGCCCCGGTGTAATGCGAGGGGGCGCAGAGCCTCTGCCCCGGTGTAATGCGAGGGGGCGCAGAGCCTCTGCCCCGGTGTAATGCGAGGGGGCGCAGAGCCTCTCCCTGGTGTAATGCGAGGGGGCGCATGATGCTCTTTGCTTTGTATTTTTTCCGCGTTTAACCCTGACCCTTCTGGTCCTCCCCAGGTGTCTCAGATGGCTCAGTACTTCGAGCCCCTCATTCATGCTGCCGTAGGAGCCGCTTCGAAAACAATCAACCACCAACAGCAGATGAACCTTCTGGACCAAAGCAAAACCCTGGCCGAGTCCGCCCTGCAGATGCTCTACACGGCCAAGGAAGCCGGCGGCAACCCCAAGGTAAACGCGTTCGCGCTCAGGATCATCAGGCAAAGATCTGCCCCGAAGGGAGACCTGAGCCATGGCGTCCCTGAACCAAACCGTATTATTTAGGCCTGTTGGGGTGTTTTTTAATGTCTCTCGCTAGCGTGCCCCCTTTTTCTGTGGGCTATAACGCGAGGTTGCCGGGCTTTGTGCCGCAGGTTGCCGCGCACACGCAGGAAGCCTTGGATGAAGCGGCACAAATGATGCACGAGGCCGTGGAGGATCTCACCGGGACCCTGAGCGAGGCCGCGAGCGCGGCGGGAGCCGTCGGCGGGATGGTGGACTCCATCACACAAGCCATCAATAAGGTGCGTCCTCCGCCCATCTCTGAAGGATCTCTGAATCTCTGAAGGAACCCTGAATCTCTGAAGGAACCCGGATTCACGATCTCTTTTCCGCAGCTCGATGAAGAACCCGCGAGAGAACCTGAGGGATCCTTCGTAGATTACCAGACAACGATGGTGAAGACGGCAAAGGCTATCGCGGTGACCGTGCAAGAAATGGTGGGTGCCGGTGACTTTCTCGCAACAGACAGCACATCCCGGCGCGTAACACGCGTGTCCGACCCCTTCTTCCAGCCCTGATGTGTTACTTTGATATCGCGCATGCCCTTCATTGTGGGTCTCATGGGTCTTCTTGCTATAATCGTGCCCCTCCAGTCGCCTAACCTTTAACCCCGTATGTTCACCGGTCGATGTAACAATGGTTGGCTTCCTGTTGCCCCGTTACCCCCCCCCACTGCTAGCTGATGTTCTTCATCTCTTCCAGGTGACGAAATCCACCACAAACCCCGATGAGTTGGGCATCTTGGCAAACCAGCTGACCAATGACTACAGGCAACTAGCGCATGACGCCAAGCCGGCATCCGTGACTGCCGAGAACGAGGAGGTGTGTACGTGTGCGATCTGCCTGGTGATCGCGTGTGTGTGCGTGCGCGATCTGCCCGGTGATGTGCGCGATCTGCCCGGTGATGTGCGCGATCTGCCCGGTGATCGCGTGTGTGCGATCTGCCCGGTGATCGTGTGTGTGTGTGTGTACGCGCGATCTGCCCGGTGATCGTGTGTGTGTGTGTGTGTGTGTGTGTGTGTACGCGCGATCTGCCCGGTGATATCGTGTGTGTGTGTGTGTGTGTGTGTGTGCGTGCGTGTGTGTTTGTGGTGTCTCCATGTTCACCCCTCGGGTCTCTCTTCTCCAGATCGGCTCCCACATTAAGCAGCGGGTCCAGGAGTTGGGTCATGGCTGCTCCCTGCTTGTCACGAAGGCTGGCGCTCTGCAATGCAGCCCCAACGACAGCTACACCAAGAAAGAGCTGATTGAAAGCGCGCGGCGCGTGTCCGAGAAGGTGAGGCCCCTGCTCACAGATCGCTTCCCGCGTTTCACGCGCACCGCGGAGCGGGTCCAACGCTCTAAGAGACAGCCCTTAGAGTGAATGTGACGCTCTCTGACCCTCTCCTTCAGGTGTCTCACGTCCTGGCCGCGCTCCAGGCGGGTAATCGCGGTACGCAGGCCTGCATCACCGCAGCGAGCGCCGTCTCCGGCATCATCGCCGACCTGGACACCACCATCATGTTCGCGACGGCCGGGACTCTGAACCGAGAGAATGCGGAGACTTTCGCCGATCACCGGTAGCGGACTCGGGGGAGGGGAGAAGGTTCCACGTGTTTTCTGTGTGTAGATTACATGTCCTAACACGTAAATGATATGGCGTTATAAGGGTGCCAGATCCAGGGCAGTATTATCCGTGTTCTGTTGCAGTGGGGGTAGTTTTGGGGATTTGGGGCAGTAACATCTGTTTTCTTTCGCAGGGAGGGTATCCTGAAGACCGCGAAGGCTCTTGTTGAAGACACCAAGGTCTTGGTTCAGAACGCCACCTCCAGTCAGGAGAAGCTGGCGCAGGCGGCTCAGTCCTCTGTGACGACCATCACGCGTCTCGCCGAAACGGTCAAACTGGGGGCAGCCAGCCTGGGGGCAGAAGACCCCGAGACCCAGGTGACAAACGCTATGAAGGGGCAGAATCCCAGCAATAGGGTAACGCGTTGGCTGGGAGCCCCCCCAGTCTGACCAGAAAGCGAGGTCTTGGGGGGCTACGGGGGTTGGCTCCTCGTTGATTAGGTCGTCCCATACATAGAAAACGCAGGAGTGCCCCCAGTGCCAGTTCGTCCTCAGGCGGCTCGGGGCTTGGGCCGTTGTTGTGTCCGTCGTTTAGTTATTGGGGACTTTGGGAAGGACGAGACTTTTGGGCTGTCTTAGTAACGTTGGGTTGTTTGGATTCTTGGCAGGTCGTCCTGATTAATGCGGTGAAAGACGTGGCCAAGGCACTGGGGGATCTAATCAGCGCCACCAAAGCGGCTGCCGGCAAGTCTAGCGATGACCCCACCGTCTATCAGCTGAAGAACTCCGCCAAGGTATGGGAGGCCGAGACAGAGCTCTGCGTGTCCGAGAGACGCGTCTCTAGAGAATATGACTGGCTGTCGCGTCTGAAGCGGGGGCCGCAGAAAACACGCGGCGAGCGAGGCCTGCTTTCTGCCGATGACGGATGCTATTGTGCTTCTAGGTGATGGTGACCAACGTGACTTCGCTCCTGAAGACCGTGAAAGCCGTGGAAGACGAGGCCACAAAGGGCACCCGGGCCCTGGAAGCCACCATAGAGCACATTCGCCAGGAGCTGGCGGTGAGAGGCTTTAACAAAAGCGCGTGCCGAGTGTCTGTGTGCATGCGCGGAGTATCGGTGTGCATGCGCTGCCGCGTCCATGCGTTTTGATCCATGCCTCCCCACCTACAGGTCTTTTCATCCCCGGAGCCTCCGCCCAAGGTGTCCTCTCCCGAAGAATTTATTCGCATGACCAAAGGAATTACCATGGCAACCGCCAAAGCCGTCGCCGCTGGAAACTCGTGCCGACAGGAGGATGTGATCGCTACGGCCAACCTGAGCCGCCGCGCCATCGCGGACATGCTGCATTCCTGCAAGGTTAGCGGATGATGGAGAACCCAGGGGGCAGCAGCTGCGCATCTGCCCTGCCTGGGGTATAAAGTAACATCAGTGACGTTTCTCCCCTTCAGGAGGCCGGTTATCACCCGGACGTCAGCCCCGACGTGCGGATCCGGGCCATGCGTTACGGGAAGGAGTGTGCCAACGGCTACCTGCAGCTGCTGGAGCACGTGCTAGTGGTGAGTGCGGCCTTCGAGGGTCTCGTCCGTCCGGTTCTGTCCAACTGTCTAACACCTTGTGGGTTTCACTGTCAGGTCTGAGTGGCCTTTAATCGCTCCCTCCGTCTCTCTGCCCCGGCGCTCTCGCGTGCGTCTCGCTGGGCCCCGGCGCTCTCGCGGCTCTGTCTATATGTCTGACACGCACGCTGTATCTCTGCTCATTTCTCTTTTTTCTGTTTCACTCTTTTGGTAAAGCCGGTGAGTTTATCTGAGAGCGCGCGGCTTGTGTCTGTAAGACTCTCTACCGGACAGATAGTCACGCATAGAGACAGGCCGGAGAGTCCGTTAAGAGCCAGCGTTGCGTGAGAGACAGAGAGATTATCGCAGGGCAACAGACAGCTGGAGGAGTGGAAGTATAGGAGAGACGACACCGGCACAGACGGTCAGGGGGCCAGCGTTGGGCAGACCAAGAGACGGTCAGGGGGGCCAGCGTTGGGCAGACCGAGAGACGGTCAGGGGGCCAGCGTTGGGCAGACCGAGAGACGGACAGGGGGCCAGCGTTGGGCAGACCGAGAGACGGTCAGGGGGCCAGAGTTGGGCAGACCGGGGGGCCAGCGTTGGGCAGACAGGGGCCAGCTGACGTGCACTCCATGCATTGGTTTGTTGGAGGTTTGCATGTTGTTTTGTTGGAAACATAGGAATGTTTTTGAGCGCCACGAGCCGGCGTGCCGCTGCGTGTCGTTGTGGGGCTGCGTGCTGCTGCGGGAGCCGGCGTGCCGCTGCGTGTCGTAGTGGGAGCCGGCGTGCCGTTGTGGGAGCCGGCGTGCCGCTGCGTGTCCTCGTGGGAGCCGGCGTGCCGCTGCATGTTATTGAGGCGTGAGCTTGCACGTCACTGCATGTTAAGGTATAAACAGGTGCACTGCTTCGCACCGTGGTGTGTTAAGACCCTGGTGCTTTATGCTGTGTTACACGGCGCATGCAGGGCATCACAGGGTCTCACTCCTGACATCGCTGTTACACGGCGCATGCTGCATATCACGGGCCGTTGGCGGGTTGCTTGATAATAAACATGCCGTCGTTCACGCATTTCCTGGGAGTTCCGTGCTGGTGGCCCCCGGCCCCGGCCCCTCGGTTATAATGGTGTCGATGATCCTGCAGGTCCTTCAGAAGCCGAGCTCAGATCTGAAGCAGCAGCTGGCCGGATACTCCAAGCAAGTGGCCGGATCCGTGACCGAGCTGATCCAGGCTGCCGAGGCCATGAAAGGTACCGGACTGTGGGCTGAGGGGGTCCGCGGACTGCAGCGGCCCCCCGATACCCCCGCGTCTCCCCTCCCCGCCTGCCTCTGTTTTACCCTCCTTTGCTCCGTGTAAGCTCTCTCTGTGGCCCTCCAGGTACTGAATGGGTGGACCCCGAGGACCCCACGGTCATTGCAGAGAACGAGCTGCTGGGAGCCGCGGCGGCCATCGAGGCAGCGGCCAAGAAACTGGAGCAGCTGAAGCCGCGCGCCAAGCCCAAGGTGAGAGGATTTCCGCCCCGCCGCCGAATTAGCCCTTAAAGTGTCAGCTGCGTGGTCTAGCACCCAAATTGCCCAAACCTTGCTGCTTCAGCTGGGAGGTAAGGGGTAATCTCTGCAGGGCATGCAGTGTTTGCCCGTTCGCTGCTGGTTTCTGCAGAAGGTCTGGGAGCGCAGTGTCATTCCTTTATCACATGAGGAGTTTCAGTCCCGGGACGGGGGGGGGTAATTAAAAGTCTCCCCCTGGTGGGGCAGTTTTCCCGCGCTCCTGCGGACTTTCCCTGAGCTTTGAATTTCCTCCCGCAGGCAGCCGACGAGAGCCTGAACTTCGAGGAGCAGATCCTGGAGGCCGCCAAGTCCATAGCAGCTGCCACCAGCGCCCTGGTGAAGGCCGCGTCAGCCGCGCAGAGAGAGCTGGTGGCCCAAGGCAAGGTGAGAGCCCGTCGGAGGAAGCCTTTACCTCTCCTCCTCTCCTTCCACCGCCTCCTCACCACCGGTGCCCTGTGTCCTCTCCTCCTCCTCACCACCGGTGCCCTGTGTCCTCTCCTCCTCCTCACCACCGGCGCCCTGGGGTCCTCTCCTCCTCACCACCGGTGCCCCGTGTCCTCTCCCCCTCCTCACCACCGGTGCCCCGTGTCCTCTCCCCCTCCTCAACTTTGTCCTTCATTGCTACTTGTTATTGATTTTGTCGTCTCTCCTGCTCAGGTCGGTGCCATTCCAGCCAACGCTGTAGATGATGGGCAGTGGTCTCAAGGACTGATATCAGCAGTGAGTACTCCAGCCGACACGCGCATGCCTTGTCTCGTGTTTATTATCTGCTGTCTACTTCTCCTCTGTGCTTTTAATCCCATGATTCTTCTGCCTCTCTAATGCCCTCTCTCCACCCTCTCTCCACCCTCTCCTGCCCCCTCTCCTGCCCCCTCTCCACCCTCTCCTGCCCCCAGTGGATTGCCCTCCTCCCCATTAACAGCGGTTATTCCAATGAGGTCTCGCTGCTTTTTCTTTCAGGCTCGCATGGTGGCCGCCGCCACGAGTAATCTCTGCGAAGCCGCAAACTCCGCCGTCCAGGGCCACGCCAGCGAGGAGAAACTCATCTCCTCGGCTAAGCAGGTGGCGGCTTCTACGGCCCAACTCCTGGTGGCCTGCAAAGTCAAAGCAGATCACGACTCGGAAGCCATGAAGCGGCTGCAGGTGAGAGCGCGGGGGATGCCGTGTATGCCGTGTGTCCGCTGCGTGTCGTGGCAGGACTGAAGCGTGTATTTCTGTCCACTCAGGTCGCGGGAAATGCCGTGAAGAGAGCGTCAGACAACCTGGTGAAGGCTGCTCAGAAAGCGGCCGCGTTCCAGGACCACGACGAGACCGTGGTGGTGAAGGAGAAGATGGTGGGAGGAATCGCTCAGGTGAGACGGGATTCCCTGACCCGAGGCTTTTGCGTCTTGGTGCTGCTGATTTAACCAATCATGGGGGGTGCTGCGGATTGCGAGCCTCTGCGGTTCTAGTCTGCATAAATATTTCTCCGTAATGAACGGACCCAGAAGCTGCCGTCTAGTCGCCCCTTTCTCCTGCTGTAAAAACTCGAACCTTAATCAGTCGTTGGTCTCGTCTTAGATTCAGGAGCCGTATGTCTATCCCATGGATGTTTAATCCCCTCACTGTATTACCCTCTACCACCTCTGTTGAGAGACTGTTCCATTTATCTACCACCCTCTCAGTAAAGTAAAACTTCCTCCCATTCCATTGAAGCCTCCGACCCGCCTGCGTCGTGGCTCGGTGATAGATCATGGCGTCTCCCTTTGCGTCTGTCCTTACGGTAAATGTTGTGTGTCTGCAGATCATCGCAGCTCAGGAGGAGATGCTGAGGAAGGAGCGGGAGCTGGAAGAAGCGCGGAAGAAGCTGGCCATTATCCGGCAGCAGCAGTACAAGTTCCTGCCGTCAGAACTGCGAGAGGACTCCCAGAACTAAGCGCGTCTCTAGCGGGATGCAGCAGACACTCGCAGTTCCATGGCTTCCCTTATTCCTCTGCCGGGGCTTTTCACTGACCGCGGCTCCGGACACCATTCCAGCCGGATCGGTTCTAACAGTTTGCTCGGTGCTGCTTCTGGTGCCTTACTGCCCTCCGCTACCTCTGTAGCCTTATTAACCTCATGCCGCTTTCCTTCCTGCCCCACACAGCAGTGTTACCTTTTGCCCCTAGGATATGCTGCCCCCGCGTGTCCCGTCGCTTGCACTCATGCCTCCAAGTGCCTGATTTCGTGCAACGCACAAGCAGCTGTTGCCCTCAGGCTCTGCCGCTTCTATTAACTGTACAAATCCCGACGGCCCTTTTACATTTCTCAAGAAAATAATCTATTTTTATGTCTCAGTATTTGGGATTTTATAAGCTGCCGGTTCGGGGCCACGAGAGGCTCCTCCTCGGCCATTCACAAAGTGTTATCTCCAATAAATATCTTCACGTCTAACGTCTGCCTCACTGCTCCTTCCCGCAATACATTATACGTTATACAGGGGCCGACTCGCTGAATTATTTTTACATAATATATATGTATATATATATATATAATGTGAGGAATATACAGGATATAACGGGTTATAAGGACGGGATTAGTTATACGGGGGAGAGTATATAATATATAATGTGAGGAATATACAGGATATAACGGGTTATAAGGACGGGATTAGTTATACGGGGCGGAAAGTATATGATATATAATATGAGGAATATACAGGGATATAACGGGTTATAAGGACGGGATTAGTTATACGGGGCGGAAAGTATATAATATATAATATGAGGAATATACAGGGATATAACGTATAAGGACGGGATTAGTTATACGGCCGGAGAGTATATAATATATAATATGTGGAATATACAGGACATAACGGGTTATAAGGACGGGATTAGTTAGACGGGGGAGAGTATATAATATATAATATGAGGAATATACAGGATATAACGGGTTATAAAGACGGGATTAGTTATACGGGGGAGAGTATATAATATATAATATAAGGAATATACAGGATATAACGGGTTATAAGGACTGGATTAGTTATACGGGGCGGAAAGTATATAATATATAATATGAGGAATATACAGGGATATAACGGGTTATAAGGACGGGATTAGTTATACGGCCGGAGAGTATATAATATATAATATAAGGAATACACAGGATATAACGGGTTATAAGGACGGGATTAGTTATACGGCCGGAGAGTATATAATATATAATATGAGGAATATACAGGATATAACGGGTTATAAGGACGGGATTAGTTATACGGCCGGAGAGTATATAATATATAATATGAGGAATATACAGGATATAACAGGTTATAAGGACGGGATAGTTATACGGCCGGAGAGTACATAATATATAAAATGAGGAATATACAGGGATATAACGGGTTATAAGGACGGGATTAGTTATACGGGCCAGAGAGTATATAATATATATAATATGAGGAATATACAGGGATATAACGGGTTATAAGGGCAGGATTAGTTATACGGGCCAGAGAGTATATAATATATAATATGAGGAATATACAGGGATATAACGGGTTATAAGGACGGGATTAGTTATACGGCCGGAGAGTATATAATATATAATATGTGTAATATACAGGATATAACGGGCTATAAGGACGGGATTAGTTATATGGCTGGAGAGTATATAATATGAGGAATATACAGGGATATAACGGGTTATAAGGGCAGGATTAGTTATACGGGCCAGAGAGTATATAATATATAATATGAGGAATATACAGGGATATAACGGGTTATAAGGACGGGATTAGTTATACGGCCGGAGAGTATATAATATATAATATGAGGAATATACAGGATATAACGGGCTATAAGGATGGGATTAGTTACACGGCCGGAGAGTATATAATATATAATATGAGGAATATACAGGATGTAACGCGTTATAAGGACAGGATTAGTTATACGGCTGGAGAGTATATAATATGAGGAATATACAGGATATAACGGGTTATAAGGACGGGATTAGTTATACGGCCGGAGAGTGTATAATATATAATATGAGGAATATACAGGACATAACGGGTTATAAGGACGGGATTAGTTAGACGGGGGAGAGTATATAATATATAATATGAGGAATATACAGGGATATAACGGGTTATAAGGACGGGATTAGTTATACGGCCGTAGAGTATATAATATATAATATGAGGAATATACAGGATATAACGGGTTATAAGGACGGGATTAGTTATACGGCCGGAGAGTATATAATATATAATATGAGGAATATACAGCGATATAACGGGTTATAAGGACGGGATTAGTTATACGGCCGGAGAGTATATAATATATAATATGAGGAATATACAGGGATATAACGGGTTATAAGGACGGGATTAGTTATACGGGGGGAGAGTATATAATGTGAGGAATATACAGGGATATAACGGGTTATAAGGACAGGATTAGTTATACGGTATGGAGAGTATATAATATATAATATGAGGAATATACAGGATATAACGGGTTATAAGGACGGGATTAGTTATACGGCCGGAGAGTATATGATATATAATATGTGGAATGTACAGAGATATAATGGGTTATAAGGACGGGATTAGTTATATGGGCCGGAGAATATAGAATATGAGGAATATACAGGGTATACAGGGATATAACGATGATTAGTATATATCTCCTGATGCTGCTGAGAAATCGTGTGGCATGAGAGTCAGCGTCGCTCTGTCCTCTTTCTTTTTGTAATGTCTTGTGAGTGCTGAGATCCCACGAACCTTTACCACTGGACCCATCAGCAGGGCCGGACTGGGACTGAAAAGCAGCCCTGGAAACATTTGGAGAGCGGCCCCATATAGTTTATCTCGCACTCGCGCTCTTATACCCACACGCACCCCTTATACACACCCGCGTCACACTATTTGCCATACAAATAGCTTTAAAACATTATTTTTATCACATTATTTGTACTAAAATGCCAGAAAGCAAAAGTGTTAAAAGGCCCTAATAAATGAAATGCATTAAATATAATGGAATCAAAACATTTGCTACTGATGAAAAGTTCCATTTTATTCAGTGGAACAAAACAGTGATCACATTATTTTTCACGATGTTCTTGTAAGACACTTTTGGCTATTAATGCCACCACAACTGTTCTAGCGCCGCATCATCCAATACCTCATCCCAGATACATTATTATTTTTTTTTTAAATGCACACAGTTCATGGTGTAAAGTGGTCTGCCAGTGAAGGACTGTGAAACCAAAGGGAATAACAAACTAAATTGGGTTTCACTCTGAAGATCCCAACCACCATTAAAGTTTCTGCAATTGATCCTTTGTGATAAAATATGCAGATTAAAATAAGAGTAAATAACACAATACCTTTACTTTTCCTCTCACTCATTTCTGGGCCTAGAAAGTTTTGTCCACTTCAGGATACAAATTCAGGAGGGCGTTTTATCTCTGGTTAAGTAAACATGAAATAAATCAATTTATTACTACAGTAAGTACAGTGCACACCGACACCCAGACACACACACACCAGGACAGCCTCTGCCATACTGAAGCATAAAACACTATGTTCTACACTGCTTTGTCATTAACTCCCCCTTGTGTATTGATGCCCCAGCCAGGTCCCCCTTTAGTATTGATTACTGTCTTCCCCCACAACACAACCTTGGGTATTGCCCCCTTTGTGCATTTATTCCCCCACACCCTTGGGTATTGCCCCCCAGAATTGATTTTTATGTGATACCACAGCTAACCCCCTCCCTTGATGCCCCTAACACTTTTGTGAAGCACACTTGTCTATTATTGATGACCCCCCTGCCATGTGTATTACCCCCAGCCACCATGAAGGCAAACCCCTCTCCCTTGAATATGGGTCTGCTTTCCCCTTTAACCCCATTACTATATTTTGGTAATACTAACACCGGTACTTACATTTTTGTGTTATTTTTTTTTTTTGTCCTGCTCTCTTCAACGACGTGACACCGCGCCGCCCAATGGCCGTGCAGCAGCTCTTCGCCCCTCCCCACAAAATGTTCCACACAGCCGCTGTGCAGCTGCAGCGTAAGACAGCCGCTGAGCGCTGTGCGGCCGTCACGCAATGCGCCGCCCAATGGCCTTCGTCCCACCCCTTTTGTGGGGTGGGACGAAAAGCAGCGGAAAGGCCATTGGGCGGCGCGTTCTGTGCACACCAGCCGCTTTAATTTAATCAGTGGCCGGTGGAGGCGGACAGGCCGCCGCTCAATGGCGCTTTGAAGCTTGCTCGCAGCCGCTCAGCGGCTGTCTTACGTTGCAGCCGCACGTGTTGTATATTTACAACACTTAAGGCCGCTTTGAATGTTGGCCGACTGGGTGGAGCGGCCCACGGACCGGCCGGCCCACCGGGAAATTTCCCGGTATCCCGGTGGGCCAGTCCGGCCCTGCCCATCAGGCTACCGAACATCCGCCCGGGGCAAGACGAAGCCTTAAGACAGCCATGTCCAAAGTCCGGCCCGAGGGCCAATTGCGGCCTGCGTTCCAGACTGATAAGGCCCCACATATAAGTTGTCAAATATAGATCTGTTTTTTTATATTAAAGGCAGAGTGATTTAACACCTGTTTAGATTTGTCATCCAAGTCACAAAATGAAAAGTATGCCGTTTTCAATAAACTTTGCATAAAATAGTTAATTTGCATTTAATTTTAATGGTTCAAAGAATGTCAGGCAAAATGGTCGGCCCTCGCACATGTTCCCTTCATCAAATCTGGCACTCTTCGAAAAAAGTTTGGACATGCCTGCCTTAAGATATCTCGCTGAGGTTCGTTTCATCCTACCATGGAGCGATATGGCAGCCCCTCTCCCAGTCACTGGGGCGTCAAGAGGTTCCTCTGGAATCATTTTGTAAAGTTAAGGCTGGGATTACAGCTTCCGATGTGTGGACAGAAGGAAATACAGGAGAGACCCGGCCCTGAGATCCGAGTGCCAGATTCTTCTGGGCCAATTATTGGTATTATTAGTATTATTGGTATTATTTATTATTTATTCTGGAGCATTTGAGGGTCACTGAAGCCTCATCTCTATGAACTTTCTGCGCCTATCCGACACTCAGAGGCCAACCTGTTGTTCCATAACCGAGACATGGCGTCTACATCCTCAGGACTTCCTACTGTACAAAGGGGGTCAAATTTTAGAAGCTTTACATTCCTGTCACCATTGCATCCGCCCCCGGCTGACCCCACTCAGCACAAGCACTTTTGAGTCAAGGCTCCACTCGCCAAGAATTTCACAACAGCTCAAGGTATCTGCAGTTGTATTTAAAATCTATCCAATGTTGATCGGTCATCGGGTGTAACCGATGGGGATTTACCCTTCAACAAATATGTCCTCTTCCGCTATCTCTGCTCTTATCTCCAAATCCTCTTCTCGCCTTCCTGATTGCCCTTCCAGAACTTACCCTCTCTCCCCACTCCCGCTGGGACTCCGTCAGACTCTTCTCTACTTCTATCTTTAAACACTCAAACTCTCCCCGTTCATAGAAGCTTACAATCCATCATCCTAAACCCTCAGCCAACACCCTGAAGAAACCATCGCTTCTCCAGTTCTTCAGCTTCAGTGTCCATTCTGTCTGCTCCCGGCAGATAGAGGAGGATCTGACTCCCGGTGTAACCGCGAGAGAATATGGCAGCGATACCTTCTGCGCTCGATGCTTGGTGTGACGCTCCGACAGACCAAGGAAGAACAGCCACGCTTTATGTGGCGCCCCTGGTGGTTTGGAGATTTCTAAAAGACGGGACGTTCTGGGGCAAAAACATACATATATGGGTGGAAAATGCCCCATTGGTGGCAGAAGGGAGGCATTAAGTAGCCCATACATCATTCGGCCATGGATAGCCAGGAAAACAAAACTACTGTTTCACAAATGTCTTAAATCTTATAAAAACCTGTGGATAAAATACGTTCCGCAGTCTAGGTGCTCGGCCATCGATAAATGCGTTGGGTGCTTTATCCAGAGCGTCTAAATAGACGTCGCAGTCACTTTACTCAGTGGCTACAATCTGGTGCCTTGAAGAAGCCATCAAAAGCTGCTGGTGAGTAGCTGAAGCGGAAGTAATGACTTTGGGTGACCCCAGATTTGCCCTGATGGTGAAATGAACCGGATCCCACCGCTGACACCAGTTTGTAGCAGAACGTCAGCTTTCAGAATCACAGCAGGGTTTGAAGGGGGGGGGCTGTGAATTGTTTACGATTATTGATTATCCTGAGATGTTGGAAATTGTAGCCAAATCTGAAATGTCCTGGAGTTTCTCTGAACTATGTAAAGAAACTGAACCCGTTCACATTTTTTATATCCTGGTGATATCTGGTGGACACAAGAAGTAACAATTGTGCTCCGAGATGTCCTGGCGTGTACCCAGCAGCTTCTATGCCGGTATTCTGGGCAAAAACTCTGCAGAAGCCTCTCCACGGTGCAGAATATCCAGCAGAAAGTGCCAGAATTTGGTGTCATAATCACATGTTCTCCGCGGCGGCGACCTGCAGTATTCCCTATGAAAGAATTACACAAAATACCATTTCTTGACGATCTTGGTCAGACTTAAACCTGCTAACCGTGCAAAGAGCCCCCTGACAGGTAAAATAACATGAAGGCGATCCTGTCACCCAATTACATAGAGAGATCCTACAATGGTCGACCAGAGCTCGGATTTCTATGTCCAAAGCTCAATCGCCCCCTCCTCCCAGGGCCAGTGCAAATCATTCAAACAGGTCCAGTTCCACTCAGAGCTCACACCGCAAGTTAGCAGGGCTCAGCACCAAGGAATCTCCTGGAGATATATATAAATAAATGTCATGTCGTGTACATAAACACGTGGGGGGTAGGGGCCGGATGCTCCTATGGGTTACTTGCCCCTGATTGCCCCTGATTGCCCCTGTCACTGAGAGACCAGAAGAGGATGCATAGTGCGAGATTGTGGTAGGGGATCCTCAGAGTTCCTGGAGAGCCCAAGTTTCTGAGGACAGTTTACTCTTGTATTTGAGACCCCCCCGCTGTGTCTGTCTCATTAAAGCGCATATATCCCGACGCGTATCGCGTGTACAGAGACGAGGCGGCGGCAGCGGCTTGCACTCTCGGCTATCACTTTAACCCATGAGTGTTCGGTTCTGGGACGTCTTACAATAGATCATGATGATTACATACTGGGATCTGTGACTAATTGAGTGGGAGGAACCCCCCCATTCCTTCTGGATGATCTCATAACCCCCCCATTCCTTCTCCATGATCTCATACCCCCCCCCCCCGCAGCCTCCGTGGATAAATACTTGAGACGTTCACTCCATGTAAGTCCATGCGCTTTGTCAGCAGGGAGTGGGAGAAGATATTTATTACAAGGAAAGTAAGATGAGGTATTGGAGTGTGTGGGGGGGCATCTATCCACCCCCTCCAAATATTTACACATATACTGCTAAAAGTTACGAGGATTTCCAGACATAAAGATGAGGGGAGCTGCCGGCGGAAGGACATTTATCTACCCTTGGTGAATTCCTGTCCCATTTAACTCTGGGTCTGCAGGGGCTGCAGCTTCTCCTGTATTTAGTAAGAAGCACAGCTCACCGGGCTCTGCGCTCCCCACTACAAGCATAAAGAACTCGGGGCGTCCGCCCCCCCAATTCTGTCCATCAAATCTGCAGGGAAATTTAAAGGGTACAAATAACTGTGAATATTCAGAGGAACGTCTCAGGGTACGTCTGTCTCGGCAGCGGGGCGGCCATTCCTGGGGCAACAAGTCTAATGGCGGGTGATTTAAGTACATTAGAAGAATGGGGGCGAGCGCGGCAGCTGCAGTTTAATGTTGATAAATGTAGAATAATGCACTTGGGACATAAAAATCCCAACACAAATTATATTGTTGGGGGTCCAGGTTTTTTTTTATTTCTGAGGACTTAAAGGTAACTCAAGGGCTGCCCCTACCCCCCATATTCCTTTAGCTCACCTTCCCCGTCCTTCTCCTGCGATACTTATAGTAGTGCGGCTGCTCTATCCCTAACAGCGGCACTTTCACCTATTGTGTAATACACCCCAAAGCCCTCTAGATTGTAAGCTCCTGTGCGCCGGGCCCTCCTCACCTGTATCTGTCAAATCGTTACGTTACATACTACTTGTTCTGTCCTGTCTACCCTTTGTACAACGCTGTGGAATCCGATGGTGCTATATAAAACAATAAATAATAATAATTGGGCAATGCAACAAAGGGGTGGAAAAAGCAAGCAGGGTGCAGTGTGTATAGCGCGGGAAATAAGGCGATTAAAATAGGGAATTGTTTGCAGAATAAAACATTGAGGGATCTCAGCCTGTCTGTCTTGGAGGAGAGACGGGAGAGAGAGAGACAGAGAGAGAGAGACAGAGAGACGAGAGAGAGAGAGAGAGGCAGAGAGACAGAGAGATGAGAGAGAGACAGGAGATTTAATAAAGGACAAGAGGGACGTGTAACTTGGTTATACATCATACATACTGCAGGGGGCAGCACTTTACCTGAGTGTCTCTGTGACATAGGAAATGCATACGTGTCCTGGAACTGAATGGCTGCCCTGTTTATAAAGAGGTTTTTATGATTTTAGTGAGCTTTAACACAGAAGACCAGCTTTCGTACTTTAATAGATGTAGGCTTATCCGGGGCAAAAAAAAGAATGGGTTAATCAGCGGAACTTGTAACTGGTTGTCATGGCATAGTTGCCAACTGAATCGTACCCCTAGATCAACGAGCCAGAAATAAAAGAAGAAGACGTAAAAAGCCAGGTTTCAGGGTCTAGCATTAAATGACCATTACCCGTTTCAAAATGCATCCTTCGAGTCAGCACAAACCATGCCTTTCCAGTGTAGATTGGAGCCGAGGTAGTCGAATCGCCCCGTTTGCTGGAGGACGATTTTCCATCATCTCAAGGAAAGGACGTAAAAGAGGGCGCGCACGAAAGCTGCTGTGTGGGCTCGTCCGGGATTTGAACCTGGGACCTCTCGCACCCTAAGCGAGAATCATACCCCTAGACCAACGAGCCAGACAGCTGGCAGGTGCTCCGGGCCCGGTGATCGGAAGAAGAGAAAGTTTAGCAGGGACGCTAAATGGACGTCGAGCGACAAAGCCTCTCGCTCTCTGCAGCCAAGCACTGTCGAGAGAAACTTCCCATTGCAAAGCGACGGCACCCGAGTGGCATTTTCTCTGAGGCGGAGCAGAAAGGTAAGGGTCCTCCTAAAAGGAGGCCGTGCCAAGCGCTCAGGGATTTGAACCCAGGACCTCTCACACCCAAAGTGAGAATCATACCCCTAGACCAACGAGCCAGACAGACAGTGAAAACCCCGCGGCGTGAGCCCGAATGTACGAGAAGTTTAGCAGGGAAGCTAAAATGGACGTCAATCGCAACCTCCCCGGCGGCAAGAAAGTGCCTGCAGCCGGGCACCGTCAGGAGAACCTTCCCGTTCAAAAGCAACGGCTTCTTCCTTTATGGGAGTAGAAAAGGGATAGCCAGCACCATCTTAAAAGCAACGGCCCACAGAGAAGAGCTGTGGTGACGTATAGCGCTGTCAAGCTCAGGATTGTCTGGGATTTGAACCTGGGACCTCTCACACCCTAGGCGAGAATCATACCCCTAGACCAATGAGCTGGACTGTTAGCAGTGGCTCTGGGCCCGGAGTTGGGATGAAGAGAAACTTTCACACAGGCGCTAAAGGGTTCTTTAGGATCTCGGGCTCATCCGGGATTTGAACCCGGGACCGCAGTCTTGGCGGCGGCGGCGGCGATGACGACGACAAAGCCACTGTCAGGGGAAACGTCCCATTGTAAAGCGACAGCATTTTCATCGAGACGGAGCAGAAAAGGTATTTTGGCAGCCTCCTCCTAAATGAGGGGGCGCGCGTTACGCAGACCGCTCAGCCCAACGGGCAGTTCTCGGGCTCGTCCGGGATTTGAACCCGGGACCTCTCGCACCCAAAGCGAGAATCATACCCCTAGACCAACGAGCCAGACAGATATCGAGCTGGCCGCGGCGTGAGCCCGAATGAGCGGAAAGTTTAGCAGGGAAGCTAAATCGGACGTCCAGCGGCACGCCGGCGTCTGCAACCTTCCCGTCCCAAGGCAACCGCTTCTTCTTTTATGCAGAAGTACAGCGGGATTGGCGATAACTTCTTAAAAAAGATGCCTAGCAGAGAAGAG
This sequence comes from Spea bombifrons, assembly GCF_027358695.1. Lineage (NCBI taxonomy): Eukaryota > Metazoa > Chordata > Amphibia > Anura > Pelobatidae > Spea > Spea bombifrons. Next base: position 165,156,001 of record NC_071087.1, read on the forward strand.
CCACGGCACCGGGCGGCGCTGTTCATCTTGGGCTTGTCTGGGATTTGAACCCGGGACCTCTCGCACCCGAAGCGAAAATCATACCCCTAGACCAACGAGCCAGAGAGTGGGCACTGCCTCTGGGCCTGGAGTTCCGATGGAGAGAAATGTTATATGTGTGTCTGGGTATGCTTGTTAGTGTGAGTATGTGTGTGTCTGGGTATGTTAGTGTGTGTATGTGTGTGTCTGGGTATGTTAGTGTGTGTGTCTGGGTATGTTAGTGTGCGTATGTGCGTGTCTGAGTATGTTAGTGTGTGTATGTGTGTGTCTGGGTATGTTAGTGTGTGTCTGGGTATGTTAGTGTGTGTCTGGGTATGTTAGTGTGTGTATGTGTGTGTGTCTGGGTATGTTTGTTAGTGTGTGTATGTGTGTGTGTCTGGTTATGTTAGTGTGTGTATGTGTGTGTGTCTGGGTATGTTTGTTAGTGTGTGTATGTGTGTGTGTCTGGTTATGTTAGTGTGTGTATGTGTGTGTGTCTGGGTATGTTTGTTAGTGTGTGTATGTGTGTGTGTCTGGTTATGTTAGTGTGTGTATGTGTGTGTGTCTGGGTATGTTTGTTAGTGTGTGTATGTGTGTGTGTCTGGTTATGTTAGTGTGTGTATGTGTGTGTGTCTGGGTATGTTATTGTGTGTATGTGTGTGTCTGGGTATGTTAGTGTGTGCTAGTGTGTGTCTGGGTATGTCAGTGTGTGATCATGTGTCTTTGGCATGTTAGTGTATTTGTATGAAATAATCTGCACCATGATAAACAGGTTGCTAAATTATGTTAATTATATGGGTTGGACATAGTGGGAGGAGCTTTGGGGTTACATAGTTACATAGTTGCATAGTTACATAGGCTGAAAAAAGACCTGCATCCATCAAGTTCAGCCTTTCCTATATCTGTTAATTTGTTGCTGTTTGATCCAAAAGAAGGCAAAAAACCCCGGCTTCGCTCTTTCCAATTTTGCACTAACCAGGGAAAAAAATTCCTTCTTGACCCCAAAATGGCAGTCAGATTTCTCCTTGGATCAATCAGCTGTTTCCCCATAATTAAAGATTATATCCCCGAATATTATGTTTTTCCAGGTATCCATCCAGTTGCAGTTTAAACGTCTGTACAGACTCTGATAAAACTACCTCTGCAGGCAGAGAATTCCACATCCCTACTGCCCTTACTGTAAAAAACCCTTTCCTCTGCTTTAGTCTAAATCTCCTTTCTTCCAGTCTGAACGCATGACCACGTGTCCTATGCATAGTCCTGTTTATGAACAGATTTCCACACAATGGTTTGTATTGGCCCCGAATATATTTATATAACGTTATCATATCCCCTCTGAGGCGACGTTTTTCTAAACTAAACAGATTTAAATTAGTTAACCTTTCTTCATAACTATAGCGCTCCATTCCTTTTATTAATTTTGTAGCCGCCTCTGCACCCTTTCTAGTGCTATGATATCCTGCTTTAGAAAAGGTGCCCAAAATTGCACAGCATACTCAAGGTGCGGCATTACCATTGATTTATACAGAGGCAAAATTATATCTTTATTCCGCGAATTGATGCCCCTTTTTATACACGACAATACCTTACTGGCCTTAGCAACCGCAGACTGACACTGCACATTGTTGCCTAGTTTGTTGTCTATAACAATTCCCAAATCCTTCTCATTTGTCGTGACCCCTAATTCACTACCGTTTAGGGTGTAGGTTGCTTGTGCATTCGCTACCCCGAAGTGCATAACTTTACATTTATCTACATTGAATTTCATCTGCCATTTGAGTGCCCGGCCCCCCAGTCTATCTAGATCCCTCTGCAGCACAGTAATATCCGCTCGCCCTGTATAACTTTACCTAGTTTTGTGTCATCTGCAAACACAGAAACATGACTTACAACGCCTACTGCCAGGTCATTTATAAAAATGTTAAATAAAATTGGTCCCAGAACAGAACCCTGAGGGACACCACTCACCACTTTTGACCAGCTTGAAAATTTACCATTTATGACGACTCTCTGTTCTCTACCTCTAAGCCGATGTTATACCCAAGAACAAGAATTTGCATCTAGGCCAATTTCTTTCAGTTTGAATTCTAACCTATTGTGTGGAACCGAGTCAAACGCCTCGGCAAAATCCAAGTAGATTCCGTCCACTGCAACCCCCTGATCTACACTTCTACTTACTTCTTCGTAGAATGCAATTAAATTAGTTTGACAGGACCTATGTTTCATAAAACCTGCTGATTTATGCTAATAATACTATTCTTCCCAAGGAATTCTTGAATATTATCCCTAAACAGCCCTTCAAATACTTTCCCAGCAACGGAAGTTAAGCTCACAGGTCTATAATTTTCTTTAGTTGCTGCAGCGCCTGTCCCGAGCCATCCACTCACAGTTTGACTGAAAGTTTTTCTCAGTGGTCCTATGTATCTCCATTGCCATAGGTTCCTCCATAACATATACTGAGGAAAAATACTTATTTAAAGTTTCTGATTTTTCCTTGTCCTCCTTAACCAACCCTCCCCTCTCTGTTATTAATGAACCTACGTTTTCATTCTTCGTTTTTTTAGAATTTATGTTTTTTTAGAATCCTATGTTGATGATGATCTTTGTGCCACGCTCCCTTCTTCTACCCCCCCCCGATGTTCCCTGCGCTGTGGATCAGCCTATAAGTTAGAAGCCCCTCACTGTATATAATGCAGATACCCCCCGCTCTGTATATAATGCAGATACCCCGCTCTGTATATAATGCAGATACCCCCGCTCTGTATATAATGCAGATACCCCCGCTCTGTATATAATGCAGATACCCCGCTCTGTATATAATGCAGATACCCCCGCTCTGTATATAATGCAGATACCCCTCGCTGTATATAATGCAGATACCCCCCCCCCCGCTCTGTATATATCACAGTTTGAAGGGGTTACAGATGCCACATAATCCCCCCCCCGTTATCCGGAGACTGGAATCCGGGGCGGGGTTTATTTCCCTCTGTGTATGAAATAAGTAACATAGTTTCCAGGGCGCTGGGAGGGGGGGGGGGTTAATTCAACCGGTGTCACGGGAAGGAGGAAAGGGGCACATTCACTCAGGTCATGCGGAGAAAAAATCGGCCCCATCCGGCCCCCCGTCGAATTGCCCGTTTTTCCTGCTGTAAAGACTCAAACCTCAGTCATTGGTCTCGTCTTAGATTCAGGAGCTGTATATGTCTATCCCATGCATGTTTAATCCCCTCACTGTATTACCCTCTACCACTTGTGCTGGGAGGCTGTTCCACTTATCCACCACCCTCTCAGTAAAGTAAAACTTCCCTCTGTTCCATCTCAGTTTCTGACTCTCTAGTGTTAGATTCTGAGCTCTTTTTTGTAACTTTTCTCCTCCCTCCCGCCCGTCCTTTATCCCTTTATGGATTTAAATATCTCTCTCCCACCCCCTCTCCCCCTGTCTCTTTCTCTCCAATCCCGTCTCCCTCTTCTCTCCCCCATCTCTCTCTCATCACCCTCGTCTCTCTTCTCTCTCCCATCCTCTCTCTCTTCTCTCCTTGAAACCGGATATACTGAGCTCTCTTTGTCTTTCCTGATCCTTTTTATCCTGCAAACTATTTCCCACTTTAGTTGCCCTCCTCTGCAGCAGTAACCAGGGGGCACAATGCTCTGCAGCAGTAACCAGGGGGCAGCGCTCTGCAGCAGTAATAAGTAGGGGGCACAACGCTCTGCAGCAGTAACGAGTAGGGGGCACAGCGCTCTGCAGCAGTAATGAGTAGGGGGGACAACGCTCTGCAGCAGTAACGAGTAGGGGGCACAACGCTCTGCAGCAGTAACGAGTAGGGTGCAGTGCTCTGCAGCAGTAACGAGTAGGGGATACAGCGCTCTGCAGCAGTAACGAGTAGGGGACACAGCGCTCTGCAGCAGTAACAAGTAGGGGGCACAGCGCTCTGCAGCAGTAAAGAGCAGGGGACACAGCGCTCTGCAGCAGTACCGAGTAGGGGACACAGCGCTCTGCAGCAGTAACGAGTAGGGGACACAGCGCTCTGCAGCAGTAACGAGTAGGGGGCACAGCTCTCTGCAGCAGTAAAGAGCAGGGGACACAGCACTCAGCAGCAGTAACGAGTAGGGGACACAGGGCTCTGCAGCAGTAACGAGTAGGGGGCACAGCGCTCTGCAGCAGTAACGAGTAGGGGGCACAGCGCTCTGCAGCAGTAACGAGTAGGGGACACAGCGCTCTGCAGCAGTAAAGAGCAGGGGACACAGCACTCAGCAGCAGTAACGAGTAGGGGGCACAGCGCTCTGCAGCAGTAAAGAGCAGGGGACACAGCACTCAGCAGCAGTAACGAGTAGGGGGCACAGCGCTCTGCAGCAGTAACGAGTAGGGGACACAGCGCTCTGTAGCGGTAAAGAGTAGGGGGCACAGCGCTCTGCAGCAGTACTCTGCAGTAATAAGGGGCAGGGGACACTGTGCTCTGCAGCAGTGAAGGGGTGGTGGACACCGTGCTCTGCAGTAATAAGGGGCAGGGGACACTGTGCTCTGCAGCAGTGAAGGGGTGGTGGACACCGTGCTCTGCAGTAATAAGGGGCAGGGTACACAGTGATCTGCAGTAATAAGGGGACACCGTGCTCTGCAGCAGTGAAGGGGTGGTGGACACCGTGCTCTGCAGCAGTGAAGGGGTGGTGGACATGCTCTGCAGTAATAAGAGGTGGTGGACACCGTGCTCTGCAGCAGCGCAGTGCTCTGCAGGAATGTTGAGTAGGGGACACAGTGCTCTGCAGACATAGCTGGGAGATAATGTGCAGACATCAGATGTCTTGTGGGCTGTCGGTCGGCATTTCAAGCAGTAGTTAAATAAAGTCCGGCTAATCCCCCCAGGGCTCAGCGGCTATTAAAGGAGCGGATCCTGCGAGCCGGGGCCCGGATTTACTGTACGGCCTGCGGGGGGGGGGCTTAGATTTGATAGCTGGGGATTCCTTCACTTAGATCAGAACTGGAAATAGAGACCGAGGAACCCAGCGGAAAATGGCCTTTCTGCCCCTGCACCTGTCTGGCCCCCGTCACAGAGACGCACGGGGGGGGCACAACTGGGCTCTAGCAAGGAAGGGTGAGGGGGTGAAGGGGGCAGGAGCAGGGTTAACCCTTTTGCCCCCCAAAGCTGAGAATTCTTTATGTGCAGTTGTCTAGCCAGCGACCTAAAGGGTTAAATGCCGGCTAGTTCTGCCGGTTTCGGTTGCTTCCTCTGAACTCCGTCCAGAACCTCGATATCCTTCTGGAGATGGAGTCCCCTCAGTGTTACCTCAGGAGACCCAGAAGGCCTGGCCGTAGGGCCCAAGCTCAGAGTCTGGTTCAGGCCACTCGGTTTCGTAGTCCATCTTGTAGTCTCTAAACTTTTGGCCCGAAGCACTTTAAATGCCGGTTTAGGGCCCAGTCTGAGAACAGATGCGGCCTATAATACGGTAACCGGACGCCGCTGCCCCGCAGGGTGGGCACACGCGTCGTTGGAATTGGAGAGCTGCAATTTATTTGGGTATCAGCGGGTTGCTAGTACGGAGTTCATTGCGGGGTTCACTTGTCTACAAATGCCCAGTCACCATGGAGACGAGTCGTTTCCCAGAATAAAGCCGGGTCCCCTGCTCTCCACCATCGGCTGGCATTGGCAGGCAGAGCCCCCGAGGGCCAGTGATTCTCTCGTGTAAATCCTAATGATCTCCCTGTCAGCCTCGCTGGTCCCCGGAGGGTACATGCAGAGGGCCGGCAGCAGAAATCCCCCGACTTTGCTTTTAGTCTGCCTGGCAGCGGAAATCCGCGTGGTTTCCCTGATCTCCCAGGAGTTCTGGACAGGGCGCCAGCGGAAGATACGCTTTATCCGGGACTGAGTTCCGCTAGGAGGTTTCTGAGGCTTCCCATCTAGTCGCAGACAATCAGGTGTAGAGGGTCAACTGTGGATGGACCGCTGAAGGGGTTTGGGCCCTTGATATGGTGACTGTGGCAGTTTTCAAACTCAAGCATCCCTGTCTAATCGGTCAGTCGGGATTCGTTATACGGCCGAAGAGTACATAATATATAATATGAGGAATATACAGGGATATAACGGGTTAAAAGGATGGGATTAGTAATACGGGCCGGAGAGTATATAATATATAATATGACGAATATACAGGGATATAACGGGTTATAAGGACGGGGTTAGTTATACGGCCGAAGAGTACATAATATATAATATGAGGAATACACAGGAATATAACGGGTTATAAGGACGGGATTAGTTATACGGCCGTAGAGTATATAATATATAATATGAGGAATATACAGGGATATAACGGGTTATAAGGACAGGATTAGTTATACGGCCGGAGAGTATATAATATATAATATGAGGAATATACAGGATATAACGGGTTATAAGGACGGGATTAGTTATACGGCCGGAGAGTATATAATATATAATATGAGGAATATACAGGGATATAACGGGTTATAAGGACGGGATTAGTTATACTGCCGGAGAGTATATAATATATAATATGAGGAATATACAGGGATACAACGGGTTATAAAGACGGGATTAGTTATACGGGGGAGAGTATATAATATGTAATATGAGGAATATACAGGATATAACGGGTTATAAGGACGGGATTAGTTATACGGCCGGAGAGTATATAATATATAATATGAGGAATATACAGGGATATAACGGGTTATAAGGACGGGATTAGTTATACGGCCGGAGAGTATATAATATATAATATGAGGAATATACAGGGATATAACGGGTTATAAGGACAGGATTAGTTATACGGCCAGAGAGTATATAATATATAATATGAGGAATATACAGGATATAACGGGTTATAAGGACGGGATTAGTTATACGGGCCGGAATGTATATATAATATGAGGAATATACAGGATATAACGGGTTATAAGGACGGGATTAGTTATACGGCCGGAGAGTATATAATATATAATACGAGGAATATACAGGGACATAATGGGTTATAAGGACGGGATTAGTTATATGGCCGGAGAGTATATAATATATAATATGAGGAATATACAGGGATATAACGGGTTATAAGGACGGGATTAGTTATACGGGCCGGAGAGTATAATATGAGGAATATACAGGGATATAACGGGTTATAAGGACGGGGTTAGTTATATGGCCGGAGAGTATATAATATATAATATGAGGAAAATACAGGGATATAACGGGTTGTAAGGATGGGATTAGTTATACGGGGGGAGAGTATATAATATATAATATGAGGAATATACAGGGATATAACGGGTTATAAGGACAGGATTAGTTACATGGCCGGAGAGTATATAATATATAATATGAGGAATATACAGGGATATAACGGGTTATAAGGACGGGATTAGTTATACGGCCGGAGAGTATATAATATGTAATATGAGGAATATACAGGGATATAACGGGTTATAAGGACGGGATTAGTTATACGGCCGGAGAGTATATAATATATAATATGAGGAATATACAGGGATATAACGGGTTATAAGGACGGGATTAGTTATACGGCCGGAGAGTATATAATATATAATATGAGGAATATACAGGATATAACGGGTTATAAGGACGGGATTAGTTATACGGGCCGGAATGTATATATAATATGAGGAATATACAGGATATAACGGGTTATAAGGACGGGATTAGTTATACGGCCGGAGAGTATATAATATATAATACGAGGAATATACAGGGACATAACGGGTTATAAGGACGGGATTAGTTATATGGCCGGAGAGTATATAATATATAATATGAGGAAAATACAGGGATATAACGGGTTGTAAGGACGGGATTAGTTATACGGCCGGAGAGTATATAATAAATAATATGAGGAATATACAGGGATACAACGGGTTATAAGGACGGGATTAGTTATACGGCCGAAGAGTACATAATATATGATATGAGGAATATACAGGGATATAACGGGTTATAAAGACGGGATTAGTTATACGGCCGGAGATCATATAATATATAATATGAGGAATATACAGGGATATAACGGGTTATAAGGACGGGATTAGTTATACGGGCCGGAGAGTATAATATGAGGAATATACAGGGATATAACGGGTTATAAGGACGGGGTTAGTTATATGGCCGGAGAGTATATAATATATAATATGAGGAAAATACAGGGATATAACGGGTTGTAAGGATGGGATTAGTTATACGGGGGGAGAGTATATAATATATAATATGAGGAATATACAGGGATATAACGGGTTATAAGGACAGGATTAGTTACATGGCCGGAGAGTATATAATATATAATATGAGGAATATACAGGGATATAACGGGTTATAAGGACAGGATTAGTTATACGGCCGGAGAGTATATAATATGTAATATGAGGAATATACAGGGATATAACGGGTTATAAGGACGGGATTAGTTATACGGCCGGAGAGTATATAATATATAATATGAGGAATATACAGGGATATAACGGGTTATAAGGACGGGATTAGTTATACGGCCGGAGAGTATATAATATATAATATGAGGAATATACAGGATATAACGGGTTATAAGGACGGGATTAGTTATACGGGCCGGAATGTATATATAATATGAGGAATATACAGGATATAACGGGTTATAAGGACGGGATTAGTTATACGGCCGGAGAGTATATAATATATAATACGAGGAATATACAGGGACATAACGGGTTATAAGGACGGGATTAGTTATATGGCCGGAGAGTATATAATATATAATATGAGGAAAATACAGGGATATAACGGGTTGTAAGGACGGGATTAGTTATACGGCCGGAGAGTATATAATAAATAATATGAGGAATATACAGGGATACAACGGGTTATAAGGACGGGATTAGTTATACGGCCGAAGAGTACATAATATATGATATGAGGAATATACAGGGATATAACGGGTTATAAAGAAGGGATTAGTTATACGGCCGGAGATCATATAATATATAATATGAGGAATATACAGGGATATAACGGGTTATAAGGACGGGATTAGTTATACGGCCGTAGAGTATATAATATATAATATGAGGAATATACAGGGATATAACGGGTTATAAGGACGGGATTAGTTATACGGCCGTAGAGTATATAATATATAATATGAGGAATATACAGGGATATAACGGGTTATAAGGACGGGATTAGTTATACGGGCCGGAGAGTATATAATATATAATATGAGGAATATACAGGGATATAACGGGTTATAAGGACGGGGTTAGTTATATGGCCGGAGAGTATATAATATATAATATGAGGAAAATACAGGGATATAACGGGTTGTAAGGATGGGATTAGTTATACGGGGGGAGAGTATATAATATATAATATGAGGAATATACAGGGATATAACGGGTTATAAGGACAGGATTAGTTACATGGCCGGAGAGTATATAATATATAATATGAGGAATATACAGGGATATAACGGGTTATAAGGACAGGATTAGTTATACGGCCGAAGAGTACATAATATATAATATGAGGAATATACAGGATATAACGGGTTAAAAGGACGGGATTAGTTAAACGGGCTGGAGAGTATATAATATATAATATGAGGAATATACAGGATATAACGGGTTATAAGGACGGGATTAGTTATACGGCCGTAGAGTATATAATATATAATATGAGGAATATACGGGGATATAACGGGTTATAAGGACGAGATTAGTTATACGGCCGGAGAGTATATAATATATAATATGAGGAATATACAGGGATATAACGGGTTATAAGGACGGGATTAGTTATACGGCCGGAGAGTATATAATATATAATATGAGGAATATACAGGATATAACGGGTTATAAGGACGGGATTAGTTATACGGCCGGAGAGTACATAATATATAATATGAGGAATATACAGAATATAACAGGTTATAAGGACAGGATTAGTTATACGGCTAGAGAGTATATAATATATAATATGAGGAATATACAGGATATTACAGGGTATAAGGATGGGATTAGTTATACGGCCGGAGAGTATATAATATATAATATGTGGAATATACAGGATATAACGGGTTATAAGGACGGGATTAGTTATACGGCTGGAGAGTATATAATATATATGAGGAATATACAGGATATAACGGGTTATAAGGACGGGATTAGTTATATGGCCGGAGAGTATATAATATATAATATGAGGAATATACAGGGATATAACGGGTTATAATAACGGGATTAGTTATACAGCCGGAGAGTATATAATATATAATATGAGGAATATACAGGATATAACGGGTTATAAGGACGGGATTAGTTATACGGCCGGAGAGTATATAATATATAATATGAGGAATATACAGGACATAACGGGTTATAAGGATGGGATTAGTTATACGGGGGAGAGTATATAATATATAATATGAGGAATATACAGGGATATAGCGGGTTATAAGGACGGGATTAGTTATACGGGGGGGTATATAATATATAATATATGAGGAATATACAGGATATAACGGGTTATAAGGACAGGATTAGTTATATGGCCGAAGAGTATATAATATATAATATAAGGAATATACAGGGATATAAGGGGTTATACGGCCGGAGAGTATATAATATATAATATGAGGAATATACAGGGATATAACAGGTTATAAGGACGGGATTAGTTATACGGCCGGAGAGTATATAATATGAGGAATATACAGGGATATAACGGGTTATAAGGACGGGATTAGTTATTTGGCCGGAGAGTATATAATATATAATATGAGGAATATACAGGGATATAACGGGTTATAAGGACGGGATTAGTTATACGGCCGGGAATATATAATATGAGGAATATACAGGATATAACGGGTTATAAGGACGGGATTAGGTATACGGGGGGAGAGTATATAATATATAATATGAGGAATATACAGGGATATAACGGGTTATAAGGACGGGATTAGTTATACGGGGGGAGAGTATATAATATATAATATATGAGAAATATACAGGATATAACGGGTTATAAGGACGGGATTAGTTATACGGCCGGAGAGTACATAATATATAATATGAGTGATATACAGGATGTAACGGGTTATAAGGACGGGGTTAGTTATACGGCCGGAGAGTATATAATATATAATACGAGGAATATACAGGGATATAACGGGTTATAAGGACGGGATTAGTTATACGGCCGGAGAGTATATAATATATAATATGAGGAATATACAGGGATATAACGGGTTATAAGGACGGGATTAGTTATACGGGGGGAGAGTATATAATATACAATATGAGGAATATACAGGGATATAACGGGTTATAAGAACGGGATTAGTTATACTGGGGGGAGAGTATATAATATATAATATGAGGAATATACAGGATATAACGGGTTATAAGGACGGGATTAGTTATACTGGGGGGAGAGTATATAATATATAATATGAGGAATATACAGGATATAACGGGTTATAAGGACGGGATTAGTTATACGGCCGGAGAGTATATAATATATAATATGAGGAATATACAAGGATATAACAGGTTATAAGGACGGGATTAGTTATACGGCCGGAGAGTATATAATATATAATATGAGGAATATACAGGGATATAACGGGTTATAAGGACGGGATTAGTTATACGGCCGGAGAGTATATAATATATAATATGAGGAATATACACGGATATAACGGGTTATAAGGACGGGATTAGTTATACGGCCGTAGAGTATATAATATATAATATGAGGAATATACAGGATATAACGGGTTATAAGGACGGGATTAGTTATACTGGGGGGAGAGTATATAATATATAATATGAGGAATATACAGGATATAACGGGTTATAAGGACGGGATTAGTTATACGGGGAGGAGAGTATATAATATATAATATGAGGAATATACAAGGATATAACGGGTTATAAGGACGGGATTAGTTATACGGCCGGAGAGTATATAATATATAATATGAGGAATATACAGGATATAACGGGTTATAAGGACGGGATTAGTTATACGACGGAGAGTATATAATATATAATATGAGGAATATACAGGATATAACGGGTTATAAGGACAGGATTAGTTATACGGCCGGAGAGTATATAATATATAATATGAGGAATATACAGGGATATAACGGGTTATAAGGACGTGATTAGTTATACGGCCGGAGAGTATATAATATATAATACGAGGAATATACAGGGATATGACTGATTCATGATCAGTTGCTCTTGCCTGGCTGACCTGAGGTGGATTTTTGCTATGGGGTATCAGTTGGGGGCAAAGTGTCATACCCTGCAGCGCATGCACTCTTCCCGCACAGAGCAGGCCACACATTCCCCAGTAGTTGCTATTAGAACATTTAAAAAAAATAAAACACTTATATCTGCTTCTTCCCGTGATAAATGCTAGGTGGATATTGTGGGGGGATCACACCAATCTGGGACTGTGGGGCCCAGGCCCCTCCCCATACAGTTCTCTCCCTGATGGTGAGTAATGACATAATAGAGATGACATAATATCCAGAAGAAGATGTCACAATGTGTGTGGCAGTCCGGACGGGGCTGTTGGGAGGACGTGGATATTTATGGTATATTTATTTATATCTAAAAACATGACAGCAATTTGAGGACAAAAGGAAAGGCATGGCAGGCAGGAGAGAGCGGCGACCCGAGTAAGAATATCTGCACGTCAGATACTAAGTGCCTGCATGTTCTGTCACTCCAGGTTTAAGGATCTAGAACCCCTCGAGTCCTCAGAGAGTTCACAGACGCCTGCGCATTATGGAGGGCCGACCCAAGGGCCAGGTCTAGCTCAATGTACTTCCCTCTGGTTTAGTGAATACTCCCCTTTATTGATAGCAGACGACAGGCACGTTCTCCTGACAGACTTTACGTTTATCGGCCGGATGGCCGTCCCTTTAAGAGTCCGTGGGGCAGAGAGGAGGCGCTGCCAGGGGATCGGAATACCCTCACCCCCGGGACGCCGCCATAAGCAAACTCGTTATGACCTTTTGTGAGGAGTTGGACGAGCTTCAGTCGGTTGTGACAAGGTCATAGTCCTGCCTGGAGTGTGAATAGAGCGTCCCCAAAGCACACATCCAGCCCTGACCTCCACAGCCTCAAATTAATGAAAACAGAGACTCCGACAGACCCATCCGGCCCCCGTCTAGTCGCCCGTTTCTCCTGCTGTAATGACTCAAACTTTAATCAGTCGGTGGTCTCGTCTTAGATTCAGGAGCCGTATGTCTATCCCATGCATGTTTAAATCCCCTCACTGTATTACCCTCTACCACTTCTGCTGGGTGACTGTTCCACTTGTCTACCACCTTCACAGTAAATTAAAATGTCCTTCCATTCCACCTCAGCCTCTCGTGTTAGATTCTGTCTCTTGCCCTAAATGTCTCACTTGTAATTTGTTGAATCCCTTTGTTCACAAAATAGTGAGTAGATGTTTTATATCTTAATACGGCAGACACCGGAAGACAATGAGACAGCACTCCCACTCCCACATCTGAGCGCAGCTTGACGGTCTGACCAGGGCCAGGGTCTATCCACAGATAGAGAGGGGGACTGGAGCCGGGCTGTGTCTCCCGAGAGAGCGTCCCCCTGAAATGTGCTGAGTGTCCTCTACGGGAGGGAATCTGCGCCAGATCTGGGCTGATAATCTCTCTGCTGTCATCGACGCATCACATGCCCCGGAGATTCGCAGAACCTGAAACCTAAATCTTCTCCGCCGGCGAGCGCCCCCAAAACCTTCCGACGGCGACAGAGAGAGCGTCACGCACCTTAAACCCTGGGAGCCCAACCCCAGTAGCACCTCTACCTCTTGGCCTGGAGTGAGCCGGGGGCTAGTGGCCAACTGACACCCACTCACTGTAACACGGACTAACACGCAAACACGCTCTAACACCCACTCACTGTAACACGGACTAACACGCAAACACGCTCTAACACCCACTCACTGTAACACCAACTAACACGCAAACACGCTCTAACATCCACTCACTGTAACACGGACTAACACGCAAACACCCTCTAACACCCACTCACTGTAACACCGACTAACGCGCAAACACGCTCTAACACCCACTCAATGTAACACGGACTAACACGCAAACACACTCTAACACCCACTCACTGTAACACGGACTAACACGCAAACACGCTCTAACACCCACTCACTGTAACACGGACTAACATGCAAACACGCTCTAACACCCACTCACTGTAACACCGACTAACACGCAAACACGTTCTAACACCCACTCACTGTAACACGGACTAACACGCAAACACGCTCTAACACCCACTCACTGTAACACCGACTAACACGCTCTAACACCCACTCACTGTAACATGGACTAACACGCAAACACGCTCTAACACCCACTCACTGTAACACCGACTCACACGCTCTAACACCCACTCACTGTAACACGGACTAACACGCAAACACGCTCTAACACCCACTCACTGTAACACGGACTAACACACAAACACGCTCTAACACCCACTCACTTTAACACCATACACATACATACACACGCTAACACCATACGTACACTACCTCCATACAGTAACACGCTCGCTCTGACATCATACACTTATACATACATTCCCTCTCATCCTCCCCTTGTCTCTCCCGTTACCCATGACCTCTCTGTATACACCCCTGGACTCTCTCTGTGGATCCATGACCTCTCTGTATCCACCCCTGGACTCTCTCTGTGGATCCATGACCTCTCTGTATACACCCCTGGACTCTCTCTGTGGCTCCATGACCTCTCTGTATACACCCCTGGACTCTCTCTGTGGCTCCATGACCTCTCTGTATACACCCCTGGACTCTCTCTGTGGCTCCATGACCTCTCTGTATACACCCCTGGACTCTCTCTGTGGCTCCATGACCTCTCTGTATACACCCCTGGACTCTCTCTATATGACTCTTTGTGGGTTTGACCTGGAGGCTCCAGGTGAAGTAAAGCTTCCACAGGTCTTCTGGTCACTCTCCTCTTTCTCCATTACAGGGGGAGTGCAGTTTAACCACGTCCATTACTCTTGTTCCCAGAGGGATAACATGGTGGTCTCTACTTGGACCCGTTCTCTGTACCTTGGCGGTCTCTACTTGGACCCATTCTCTGTACCTTGGTGGTCTCTACTTGGACTCGTTCTCTGTGCCTTGGCGGTCTCTACTTGGACCCGTTCTCTGTACCTTGGCGGTCTCTACTTGGACCTGTTCTCTGTACCTTGGCAGTCCCTACTTGGACCCGTTCTCTGTACCTTGGCGGTCTCTACTTGGACCCTTTCTCTGTACCTTGGCGGTCTCTACTTGGACCCTTTCTCTGTACCTTGGCGGTTTCTACTTGGACCCGTTCTCTGTACCTTGGCAGTCTCTACTTGGACCCGTTCTCTGTACCTTGGCGGTCTCTACTTGGATCCGTTCTCTGTACCTTGGAGGTCTCTACTTGGACCCTTTCTCTTTATTAAGTTATTAGTGATGTTAGAAGGTCTTGTTCCCAGTGGCGCACTCAACGGTCTCTACCGTGGACGTAGTCACAGGAAGTGGCGGCAGCACCGTTAGGGATGCAGGAGCCGTCACGCCGCTTCACAGACAGAGCACAACAGATCCTGAAGCCTCATCCTCGGGGGCCCCTAAGACCCCTTGGGCAGTCTAGAGGTTGATGACATGGAAGCTGAACCGTGGCTGTTCCTATAGGAGGACGAGAAAGCTTTCACCAGGGGCAGATCGAGATCAGGAGGGGCCCCAGGGCATCACTGTTACCTCCTACACGCACCTCACACAGGGCAGGGGCATTAGCAAGCCTCCGTCTGCTCAGTGGGGTAACTACGTTTCCTTTCCGAGTCACAGCACAATGGGCCTGGGGCAGGAAGGCATTCCCATATTTAAGGGGGCAGCAGACGGAGCTACAAGGACCGCCATCCGAAGCACCTGTCTGTTCCCCCGGCGCCATGAAAGCTCCAGCAGCCGCCGAACTTCCCGACGGAAGTGAATACGGCAGCGGCCTGGCGCAGGCAGATTCCACTTCTAGCCATGCACAGAGACTCTCAAAGGACCGGGGCCCCGCACAGAGGGGGCCCCGGACAGAGGGGGCCCCGCACAGAGGGGGCCCCATAGGGTTCTTGGTGCCCAAATGGACCCTTTGATGCTGCGCCAATTCATTCGGTAATCGTCAGGTGCCTGCAGTATCCATGTTATCATACCCCTGGCTTAAGTGATAACTGCCCCAGGGCTTATTAGCCCCATAACATAACTGCACAGAACTGCATTGAGATCAGATAGACAGGAGGGGAGGGCGGCTCCCGACAGTGAGTGGAGGGCAAGCAAGGTTTAGTGTTAGGCCTCTTACCAACGCATGATTTACACCCTGACTTCCATGAACACAGATCCCAGCTCCTGCCTGCGGAGTATCTCCGCTCCTGTGACTGCAGAGTATCTCCGCTCCTGTGACTGCAGAGTATCTCCGCTCCTGTGTCTGCAGAGTATCTCCGCTCCTGTGACTGCAGAGTATCTCCGCTCCTGTGTCTGCAGAGTATCTCCGCTCCTGTGACCGCAGAGTATCTCCGCTCCTGTGACTGCAGAGTATCTCCGCTCCTGTGACTGCACAGAGTATCTCCGCTCCTGTGACTGCAGAGTATCTCCGCTCCTGTGACTGCAGAGTATCTCCGCTCCTGTGACTGCAGAGTATCTCCGCTCCTGTGACTGCCGAGTATCTCTGCTCCTGTGACTGCAGAGTATCTCCGCTCCTGTGACTGCAGAGTATCTCCGCTCCTGTGACTGCAGAGTATCTCCGCTCCTGTGACTGCAGAGTATCTCCGCTCCTGTGACTGCAGAGTATCTCCGCTCCTGTGACCGCAGAGTATCTCCGCTCCTGTGTCTGCAGAGTATCTCCGCTCCTGTGACCGCAGAGTATCTCCGCTCCTGTGACTGCAGAGTATCTCCGCTCCTGTGACTGCACAGAGTATCTCCGCTCCTGTGACTGCAGAGTATCTCCGCTCCTGTGACTGCAGAGTATCTCCGCTCCTGTGACTGCAGAGTATCTCCGCTCCTGTGACCGCAGAGTATCTCCGCTCCTGTGACCGCAGAGTATCTCCGCTCCTGTGACTGCGCAGAGTATCTCCTCTCCTGTGACTGCAGAGTATCTCCGCTCCTGTGTCTGCAGAGTATCTCCGCTCCTGTGACCGCAGAGTATCTCCGCTCCTGTGACTGCACAGAGTATCTCCGCTCCTGTGACCGCGCAGAGTATCTCCGCTCCTGTGACTGCAGAGTATCTCCGCTCCTGTGACTGCAGAGTATCTCCGCTCCTGTGACTGCAGAGTATCTCCGCTCCTGTGACTGCAGAGTATCTCCGCTCCTCTGACCGCACAGAGTATTCAGCACAACCTGGGAATGCTGCATACTTACCAGCTTGCCCAACAGCAGGACTTTTGCCGGCCAGCTGCCTTGACCTGTGCCCGAATAGACGTTCAGTTGGCAACATCTGATATGATGTCATCACTATCCAATGACGTCATGGCAGCATTCTCTCCTCACAGCATGGGAGTGTAATGCCGATGGATACGAAATAAATAATTACCCCGAGCTCAGATTCGAAAGTGTGGGGATTAACGCGAAATGCGCCATAAACATTCTCGCCGGGTGACCCCGTTGACAGTCATGCGTGACCCCTCTACCCTCTGCTACATATAACGGGTCATATTGCCACGTCCTGGAGCAACAAATAACAGCTGGGAATCTCTGCGGGCTGGTAGGGGCGGCAGCGCCCCCCCTCTCTCAATGCCCTTTCCTTGTTCTTTTACTTGCCCCCTCTCTGTGTGTCTGGGAACAGTCGCCGCGCATCCTCGTTAAAGTGCGCTTATGGAGCAGATACACAATAATAATACTAATAACAACAATAATACAAATAATATTAAAAAGACTAATAATAATATATTAATAATAATAAAAAATAACAACAATAATTATATAATAACAATATAAATAATAATTATAATGATATATTAATAATAATAATGATATAATAATAATAATAAAAAATAATAACAATAATTATATAATAACAATATAAATAATAATTATAATGTTATATTAATAATAATAATGATATTAATAATAATAAAAAATAATAACAATAATTATATAACAATATAAATAATAATTATAATTATATATTAATAATAATAATGATATATTAATAATAATAAAAAAATAATAACAATAATTATATAATAATATAAATAATAATTATAATGATATATTAATAATAACAATAATAACAACAATAAAAATAATAATAATAACAATAATATTAAAAAGACTTATAATAATATATTAATAATAATAAAAAAATAACAACAATAATTATATAATAACAATATAAATAATAATTATAATGTTATATTAATAATAATAATGATATATTAATAATAATAAAAATAATAACAATAATTATATAACAATATAAATAATAATTATAATGATATATTAATAATAATAATGATATATTAATAATAATAAAAAAATAATAACAATTATATAATAACAATATAAATGATAATAATAACAATATTATTAAAAAGACTAATAATAATATATTAATAATAATAATACAAAATAACAACAATAATTATATAATAACAATATAAATAATAATAATAATGATATATTAATAATAATACAAAATAATAACAATAATGATATAACAATAATGATATAATAATATAAATAATAATTATAATGATATATTAATAATAACAATAATAACAACAATAAAAAATAATAATAATAACAATAATATTAAAAAGACTAATAATAATATATTAATAATAATAATACAAAATAACAACAATAATTATATAATAACAATATAAATAATAATAATAATGATATATTAATAATAATACAAAATAATAACAATAATGATATAACAATAATGATATAATAATATAAATAATAATTATAATGATATATTAATAATAACAATAATAACAACAATAAAAATAATAATAATAACAATAATATTAAAAAGACTAATAATAATATATAAATAATAACAACAATAATTATATAATAACAATATAAATAATAATTATGATATATTAATAATAATACAAAATAATAACAATAATGATATAACAATAATTATATAATAATATAAATAATAATTATAATGATATATTAATAATAACAATAATAACAACAATAAAAATAATAATAATAACAATAATATTAAAAAGACTAATAATAATATATAAATAATAACAACAATAATTATATAATAACAATATAAATAATAATTATGATATATTAATAACAACAACAATAATAATAATAACATATTGATAACAATATAAATATAAATAATAATGTGGCCAGACCTCATACACCTGCACCTGCTGTGCCCCATAATGCCCCTCCCCCATTACCTGCCTCTCCTTTTACCCCAGCCGTCTGTTTTCTCTCCTGCTCCCTTTATTTTACCCCAGCTTCCATGCTCCTGTCCTCCTGCCCACTTTCTTATTACCCCAGCTCTTATGCCCCTCTCATCCTGCCCCCTTCATATTACCCCAGCTCTCATGCCCCTCTCCTTCTGCCCCCTTCATATTACCCCAGCTCTCATGCCCCTTTCCCCCTTCATATTACCCCAGCTCTCATGCCCCTTTCCCCCTTCATATTACCCCAGCTCTCATGCCCCTTTCCCCCCTTCATATTACCCCAGCTCTCATGCCCCTCTCCTTCTGCCCCATTCATATTACCCCAGCTCTCATGCCCCTTTTCCCCCTTCATTTTACCCCAGCTCTCATGCCCCTCTCCTTCTGCCCCATTCATATTACCCCAGCTCTCATGCTCCTCTCCTTCTGCCTCATTCATATTACCCCAGCAATCATGCCCCTCTCCTTCTGCCCCCTTCATATTGCCCCAGCTCTCATGCCCCGCTTCCCCTGCCCCTTCATATCACCCCAGCTTTAATGCTTCTGTCCTCCTGCCCCCTTTCATATTACCCCAGCTTTCATGCCCCTGTCCTCCTGCCCACTTTCTTATTACCCCAGCTCTTATGCCCCTCTCCTCCTGCCCCCTTCATATTACCCCAGCTCTCCTGCCCCTTCATATTACCCCAGCTCTCATGCCCCCCTTCATTTTACCCCAGCTCTCATGGCCCTGTCCTCCTGCCCACTTTCTTATTACCCCAGCTCTCATGCCCCTCTCCTCTTGCCCACTTTCTTTTTACCCCGGCTCTCGTGCCCCCCTTCCTCCTGCCCCCGTGCCCCTCCCAGTCGGTTTCTCTCTCCCCTACAAGGTGCTGATCGGGGCTGGGCGGGTCCGGTCCCTCCCGGGATATAAAGCTCGGGCTCCGGGCTCCGCTCCCCCAGCCGCCCGCTCCCGCTCCCGTTCTCTCTCTCGGTTTCTCTCCCGGTCTCGGTCCCGGTCCCCGCAGCCATGGACGCCATAAAGAAGAAGATGCAGATGCTGAAGTTGGACAAGGAGAACGCGATCGACCGAGCGGAGCAGGCGGAGGGCGACAAGAAGCAGGCGGAGGACCGGTGCAAACAGGTACGGGGGGCAAAGACCGGGGATAAGGGGCAAGACCGGGGATAAGGGGGGCAAAGACCGGGGATAAGGGGGGCAAAGACCGGGGATAAGGGAGAAAGACCGGGGGTAAGGGAGAAAAGACCGGGGATAAGGGGGGCAAGACCGGGGATAAGGGAGAAAGACCGGGGGTAAGGGAGAAAAGACCGGGGATAAGGGGGGCAAGACCGGGGATAAGGGAGAAAAGACCGGGGATAAGGGGGGGGCAAAGACCGGAGATAAGGGAGGAAAGACCGGGGATAAGGGGGGCAAAGACCGGGGATAAGGGGCAAGACCGGGTATAAGGGGCAAGACCGGGGATAAGGGGGGCAAAGACCGGGGATAAGGGAGAAAAGACCGGGGATAAGGGGGGGCAAAGACCGGGGATAAGGGAGAAAGACCGGGGATAAGGGGGGGGCAAAGACCGGAGATAAGGGAGGAAAGACCGGGGATAAGGGGGGCAAAGACCGGGGATAAGGGAGAAAAGACCGGGGATAAGGGGGGGCAAAGACCGGGGATAAGGGAGGAAAGACCCGGGATGGAGGGGGGAGAGATTGGAGGGAAAGACCAGGGCCCCAGGGATAAGGGGGGCAAGACCGGGGGCGCGGGGAAAAACTAAGGGGGCATAGGGGTATAAAACCCGGGTGAAAGGTGGGGAGTGGGGGGTAAAAGTCAGAGATTGGGGGTACATGGGCTGGGGGGTACAAACACAGTGGGGTATTAGGGAATATGCACCCAGGGTTATTGGGGTATCAGGGAATATGCACACAGGGTTATTGGGGTATCAGGGAATATACACACAGGGTTATTGGGGTATCAGGGAATATACACACAGAGTTATTGGGGTATCAGGGAATATACACACAGG
Source organism: Spea bombifrons (assembly GCF_027358695.1). Classification (NCBI taxonomy): domain Eukaryota; kingdom Metazoa; phylum Chordata; class Amphibia; order Anura; family Pelobatidae; genus Spea; species Spea bombifrons. Next base: position 165,177,484 of record NC_071087.1, read on the forward strand.
GTAATTAGGGTATCAGGGAATATACACACAGGGTTGTTGGGGTATCAGGGAATATGCACACAGGGTTATTGGGGTATCAGGGAATATGTACACAGGGTAATTGGGGTATCAGGGAATATGCACACAGGGTTATTGGGGTATCAGGGAATATACACACAGGGTAATTAGGGTATCAGGGAATATACACACAGAGTTATTGGGGTATCAGGGAATATGCACACAGGGTTATTGGGGTATCAGGGAATATACACACAGGGTAATTAGGGTATCAGGGAATATACACACAGGGTTGTTGGGGTATCAGGGAATATGCACACAGGGTTATTGGGGTATTAGGGAATATGCACACAGGGTAATTAGGGTATCAGGGAATATACACACAGGGTAATTGGGGTATTAGGGAATGTGCACACAGGGTAATTGGGGTATAAGGGAATATACACACAGGGTAATTAGGGTATCAGGGAATATACACACAGGGTTGTTGGGTTATCAGGGAATATGCACACAGGGTTATTGGGGTATCAGGGAATATGTACACAGGGTAATTGGGGTATCAGGGAATATGCACACAGGGTTATTGGGGTATTAGGGAATATGCACACAGGGTAATTAGGGTATCAGGGAATATACACACAGGGTAATTGGGGTATTAGGGAATATGCACACAGGGTAATTAGGGTATAAGGGAATATACACACAGGGTAATTGGGGTATAAGGGAACATGCACACAGAGTAATTGGGGTATAAGGGAACATGCACACAGGGTTATTGGGGTATCAGGGAATATGCACACAGGGTTATTGGGGTATCAGGGAATATACACACAGAGTTATTGGGGTATCAGGGAATATGCACACAGAGTTATTGGGGTATCAGGGAATATACACACAGGGTAATTGGGGTATCAGGGAATATGCACACAGGGTTGTTGGGGTATCAGGGAATATGCACACAGGGTTATTGGGGTATCAGGGAATATGTACACAGGGTAATTGGGGTATCAGGGAATATGCACACAGGGTTATTGGGGTATTAGGGAATATACACACAGGGTTATTGGGGTATCAGGGAATATGCACACAGGGTTATTGGGGTATCAGGGAATATGTACACGGGGTAATTGGGGTATCAGGGAATATGCACACAGGGTTATTGGGGTATCAGGGAATATGCACACAGGGTAATTAGGGTATCAGGGAATATACACACAGGGTAATTGGGGTATTAGGGAATATGCACACAGGGTAATTAGGGTATAAGGGAATATACACACAGGGTAATTGGGGTATTAGGGAATGTGCACACAGGGTAATTGGGGTATAAGGGAACATGCACACAGAGTAATTGCCCTAGGTTTTTGCCCACCCTCACTCTATGACTTTTGCGGCTCTTTATCGCCATCTTGTGTCTACTTCTTTGATGGAGCAGGACGGTTCTCATACATTCATTTATATAGCGCCTGCAGATGCCCTAGCGATGTACAACAGGAGGGAGTTATAAGTAATAATAAGATACAATACGGCATTTGGGTGCAGAAGGAGGCCGCTCTGCCCCTGGAAGCTTACACTCTATAACGCCGGGGCAGATGGTTTATACCCCTTGGCATTCTTTAAGTGATGCCTCGAGGTCCAGCGGTCAGTGCTGGATGTGCCATATACAATATATACCGTATATACCGTATATACAGCAAATATACAGTATATATCATATATACAGCACATATACAGCATATACAGCACATATACAATATATATCGTATATATATAGAGCACATATACAGTATATATCATATATACAGCACATATACCGTATATACAGCACATATACCGTATATACAGCACATATACAGTATATATCATATATACAGCACATATACTGTATATACCGTATATAAAGCACATATACAATATATATCGTATATACAACACATATACAGTATATACAGCACATATACAGTATATACAGCACATATACCATATATACTATATATACAGCACATATACAGTATATACCGTATATACAGCACATATACAGTATATACAGCATTTACAGCACATATACTGTATATACAGAACATTTACAGTATATACAGTATCTACAGAACATATACAGTATATACAGAGCATATACCGTGTATAAAGCACATATACAGTGTATACGGAACATATACAGTGTATACGGCACATATACAGTATATGCAGCATATACAGTATTTACAGAACATATATAGTATATAGAGCATGCACAGGAGCTTTGTTATGGTTCATCCAGGACGTGATTCTTTCGTGTGATTCAGTTATTGCCCCAGCGCAGGGCCATTGGCAGGCAGAACGTTTCGCATTATTAGAGAATTGCTGAAATCTATTCATTATTAATAAAGTTTTTTAACCCTTTGACCCCCCCACACCCCTCTTCCCTCCTCAACTCTTATTACCCCTCTCCCTGCCCCTAATCTGTCTCCCCATCTACCCATCACCCCCTCTTTCTGCCCCCCTGCCCCGGCTTTCTCTCCTCAGCTGGAGGAAGAGGTGATGTCTCTGCAGAAGAAAACGAAGGGGACGGAGGACGAGGTGGAGAAATACTCCGAGTCCGTGAAGGACGCGCAGGAGAAGCTGGAGCTGGCAGAGAAGAAGGCGGCAGATGTGAGTAAGCCCGGAGAACACTCATACTCAGCCTTCTGTGCCCACTCACTATGTGCCCCCTACTCACGGTAAAATGGCGGTGCCAGGAGATGAATACATACTGAAACATGTCTGCGAAACGCGCCAGTAACACGGAGACTCATACGGGGGATTATCTGGCGACATCTGTCACCGCGAAACATGACACCGTGCCCCTCGCAGTGCCCCCGCACTGCTCATGTGTTTCACCCCAGGGGGCAGGATCCCCTTTAAATGCCCAAGTCATTAAATAGACGTTATTTATAGGGTGTGAACAGTATCATTTATCGCTTATATTTATAAGAGACGGTTACCGGAGAGCACGGCGGAGTAAACACCTCTCAATGGGTTAATTACACCCAATACACGTTTATATTTATAGGAGACGGTTACCGGAGAGCGTGCAATGGAGGAGGTATATTCCCGGTATACTGACAGGGTCCCCAGTACTGGGGGTATATTCCCGGTGTACTGACAGGGAGTCCCCAGTACTGGGGGTATATTCCCGGTATACTGACAGGGTCCCCAGTACTGGGGGTATATTCCTGGTATACTGACAGGGCCCCAGTACTGGGGGTATATTCCCGGTATACTGACAGGGCCCCAGTACTGGGGGTATATTCCCGGTGTACTGACAGGGTCTCCAGTACTGGGGGTATATTCCCGGTATACTGACAGGGTCCCCAGTACTGGGGGTATATTCCCGGTGTACTGACAGGGAGTCCCCAGTACTGGGGGTATATTCCTGGTATACTGACAGGGTCTCCAGTACTGGGGGTATATTCCCGGTATACTGACAGGGTCCCCAGTACTGGGGGTATATTCCTGGTATACTGACAGGGCCCCAGTACTGGGGGTATATTCCCGGTATACTGACAGGGCCCCAGTACTGGGGGTATATTCCCGGTATACTGACAGGGTCCCCAGTACTGGGGGTATATTCCCGGTATACTGGCAGGGCCCCAGTACTGGGGGTATATTCCCGGGATACTGACAGGGCCCCAGTACTGGGGGTATATTCCCGGTATACTGACAGGGCCCCAGTACTGGGGTATATTCCCGGTATACTGACAGGGTCCCAGTACTGGGGGTATATTCCTGGTATACTGACAGGGAGTCCCCAGTACTGGGGGTATATTCCCGGTATACTGACAGGGCCCCAGTACTGGGGGTATATTCCCGGTATACTGACAGGGCCCCAGTACTGGGGGTATATTCCTGGTATACTGACAGGGCCCCAGTACTGGGGGTATATTCCCGGTATACTAACAGGGTCCCAGTACTGGGGGTATATTCCTGGTATACTGACAGGGAGTCCCCAGTACTGGGGGTATATTCCCGGTATACTGACAGGGAGTCCCCAGTACTGGGGGTATATTTTCGGTATACTGACAGGGAGTCCCCAGTACTGGGGGTATATTCCTGGTATACTGACAGGGAGTCCCCACGCTGTCATTTATTTCAGGGGAGGAAGGAGTAAAAGATCCTGTTAATGATCCAGGCCTTTAAATCATTTAAACCGAACACCTGATATATCCTGTAACACACGAGCCCCATTCCCTCCCCAGTCCTTTAGTACAGACGCCACCTTCCCATTACTGTAATACAAGTGCCCCCCGCCTATTCCTTTAGTACAGACGCCACCCTCCCCATTACTGTAATACAGGGGTCCCCCCTCCCCATTACTGTAATGCAGGCGCCCCCTCCTCATTACTGTAATACAGATGCCCCCTCCCCAATACTGTAATACAAGTGCCCCCCCGCCTATTCCTTTAGTACAGATGCCACCCTCCGCATTACTGTAATACAGGCACCCCTCCTCATTACTGTAATACAGGTGCCCCCTATCCATTACTGTAATACAGGTCCCCCCTCCCCATTACTATAATACAGACGCCACCTCCCCATTACTGTAATACAGACGCCACCTCCCCATTACTGTAATACAGGTGCCCCCTCTCCCTTACTGTAATACAGGTGCCCCATCGCCATTACTGTAATACAGGTGCCCCCTCCTCATTACTGTAATACAGGCGCCCCCTCCCCATTACTGTAATACAGACGCCACCTCCCCATTACTGTAATACAGACGCCCCCTCCCCATTACTGTAATACAGGTCCCCCCTCCCCATTACTGTAATACAGGTGCCCCTCCTCATTACTGTAATACAGGTCCCCCCTCCCCATAACTGTAATACAGGTGCCCCCTCCCCATTACTATAATACAGGGGTCCCTCCCCATTACTGTAATACAGGCGCCCCCTCCTCATTACTGTAATACGGGTGCCCCCTCCCCATTACTGTAATTCAGGTCCCCCCTCCCCATTACTGTAATTCAGGTCCCCCCTCCCCATTACTGTAATACAGACGCCCCCTCCCCATTATTGTAATACAGGTGCCCCCCCATTACTGTAATACAGGTCCCCCCTCCCCATTACTGTAATACAGGCGCCCCCTCCCCATTACTGTAATACAGACGCCCCCTCCCCATTACTGTAATACAGACGCCCCCTCCCCAATATTGTAATACAGACGCCCCCTCCCCAATATTGTAATACAGACGCCCCCTCCCCATTACTGTAATAAAGGGGTCCCCCTCCCCATGTACCCTTCTCATTTACCCTCTCTATGTTTCAGGCCGAGGCAGATGTTGCTTCCCTGAACAGGCGCATCCAGCTGGTAGAGGAGGAGCTGGATCGGGCCCAGGAGCGTTTGGCGACCGCGTTACAGAAGCTGGAGGAGGCGGAGAAAGCGGCCGATGAGAGCGAACGGTGAGTTCATCAGAGCGCCACTCGGCCTGCATCGTCTGGGCTTCAACATGGGGTACATCTTGTTGGGTCAAGATAGTCTCGGGGTTCATGAATGTTACACGTGTGTTTACAACACAGAGGGATGAAGGTCATTGAGAACCGGGCGACCAAAGATGAGGAGAAGATGCACGATCAGGAGCAGCAGCTGAAAGAGGCCAAACACATCGCAGAAGACTCTGACCGCAAGTATGAAGAGGTGAGTTCCCGAGGAGCCACGGGGCAAAATGTCCGCTCGGGGTACATGAGTCACCTCTCCTCCTGTCTCTTCACAGGTAGCCAGAAAACTTGTCATCCTTGAAGGGGAGCTGGAGCGATCAGAAGAGAGGGCCGAGGTGGCTGAGAGGTTTGTGAACTCACGAGTACTCACTTCCTGAGTCAGGTCTGGGATCAGCGGGAGAGGTTGTGATACTCAGTACCGCTATACCAAAGGGATGGCTGCAGACACAGAGCTAGGGTACCTCTACAGCACCAAATGAGTCTAATGTAGGAAGAGCCCCTCATTCTGTGTGCATCCTTCCTACCCACACCTTGTGGAGCCAGACAGTCTTCATACTACCCATTCTATACGTCATACAGTCTGTATACCCCCATTCTATATACATTATAAGTCTTTATACCCCCATTCTATACGTCATACAGTCTGTATACCTCCATTCTATATACATTATAAGTCTTTATACCCCCCATTCTATATACATCATACAGTCTGTATACCCCCATTCTATATACATAATACAGTCTTTATGCCCCCATTCTATATACATCATACAGTCTTTATACCCCCATTCTATATACATCAGTCTTTATACCCCCATTCTATATATATCATACAGTCTGTATACCCCCATTCTGTATACCTCATACAGTCTTTATACCCCCATTCTATATACATCAGTCTTTTTACCCCACACGCTGTTACTTGCGCTCTTTATACCCCACTCTCTGTATAGTCCTGTTCCTTGTATGGTCCGTCTGGCTCTGTATACCGTCACATCAGCTGTGTTTGCCCCGTGGGTAAAGCCCCAGTATTGGGGTAGTTTCATAATGTTCTGTGTTATAGGATATACAGTTCTAACAATGTTCCTAATATCCTAAGAAGCCAGCATGGAGCCCTTAACCTTTAACCTTTCCTCCCCAAGTCGGCTCCGGCAGCTGGAAGAGGAGCTCCGAACCATGGACCAGAGTCTGAAATCTGTAATTGCTGCTGAAGAAGAGGTATTGGAGGGGAAGAAACCACTTCCATCTCTAACCTCTGTGCACCACTTCTTCTGCTTTTACACTTCACTTCCTTTAGTTCTTCAATCACTTCCTGTTGTTCAGCACCCCATTTATTGGAGCTCTGCACCACATCCTGTACCTCTTATGTATTATTTCCTTTAGCTGCACATTACTTCCTGTAGTAAAATACACCACTTCCTGTAGTTCAATACACAATTTCCTGTTGCTGTGTATCCCACTTCCTGCACCTCAATGCACCATTTCCTTTAGTTCTGCAGAACTTCCTGTCGTTCAGTACATCACTTCCTGTAGCTGTGCATGTTCCTTCCTGTTAATCCAGGCACTGTTTCCAGGGACTGGTCTGCACCGCCATCTTTTTCTCAGTGTTGTCTCTGACCCCGGTCCTTAAGGTCACCGTTGCAGGGCATTATTCTCTAAGCACTGCATAGTCTCCCCGATGCACATGGAAACACAGTGAAAATTTACTATAATATCACTGCCATTCTCTCTCATGGAGATCTGCGTGGGGGGGGGGTCACTAGAGAACCCCCAACCAGACCCCGCCATCTCCATGGTATAATCAGGTGGATAAAGAGGGATCATCCGGATGTGTAGGGCATTAATTGGCCATAATGTCACCCGTCTCCCTGCCAGAAGAAATAGTTCTGTTATAAAATATTTACTTTTCTCCTTTCATCTCCTTCTGCTATCCCTTTCCCTCCTTTCCCTGGTGTTCTCATATCCTTCTCCTGCCATTCCATGCTCTCCTCTCTTTCCCCTGATGTTCTCCTATCCTTCTCTCCAATGATTCTCCTGCCATCCCATTCCCTCCTCTCCTTCCCCTGGTGTTCTCCTGTCCTCCTCTCCAGTGGTTTTCCTGCCACCCTCTTGCCTTCCCCATTCCCTCCTCTCCTTCCCCTGGTGTTCTCCTGTCCTCCTCTCCCATGGTTCTTCTGGCATCCTCCTGCCGTCCCCTATTCCCTCCTCTCCTTCCCCTGGTGTTCTCCTGTCCTCCTCTCCCATGGTTCTTCTGGCATCCTCCTGCCGTCCCCTATTCCCTCCTCTCCTTCCCCTGGTGTTCTCCTGTCCTCCTCTCCCATGGTTCTTCTGGCATCCTCCTGCCGTCCCCTATTCTCTCCTCTCCTTCCCCTGGTGTTCTCCTGTCCTCCTCTCCCATGGTTCTTCTGGCATCCTCTTGCCTTACTCCATCTCTTCTCTCTTTCCTCTGGTGATCTTCCTACCCTCTCTCCTGTGGTTCCTCTGCCATTTGTTCTCTTCTGTCTGTTGCTTGCCATCATTCTTTATATAACATACCTCCAACCTCTTACTTTTTTCTCTTTTTGTGTCGTTTGTTTCTTTTCTTCTCTGTTCCCTTCTCCTCCGCGTTCCTGTCTGGGTACAGTAAATGTTCTGATCTGGAGGAAGAGCTGAAGAATGTCACCAATAATCTAAAATCCATTGAGGCGCAAGCGGATAAGGTATCGATCCTCTCTGTTAATGTTCTGGGCGTGTGGCGTTAGCTGTGCCAGTGAGAAGTAGGCAGGAAGCAGATATTTGATTTGTGAGTGAGCGCGAGACCCCCGTGTTTTTATATGATATTTTGTTAGTTTTTAATCATCAGTATTTTGTGGGTGACATCACTGTTGGCTGCCATTCTTTAGGGTTTCTCACTCAGTTGATGTTCCCGACCCACGTGCATTAGGACTCTCTTTAGGAGTCTGTATCATTTGTTAGAAAATCTTCCTCTCCAACCCCTCTGTCTCAGTAAAAGCCCACCATGGGGTGAGTGCCCTCTTCGGTGAGTAGATGCTGCCCCGAGCTGAGTCTGCCAATAATAACCGGTCTCACCCGACCCCTCGCTCTGCAACGTGAGTCACCTGTGCTGTCACCGCATTCCGACTGCCAATCACCTCTCGCCCGAGCCTCTCTACCCATTACTTCTATTTCTGATGAAACCCACTTTCTGGATTATTTTAGTTTTTCCTCTCATTTCACTTTTTCGTTCCCATTTTACAGTATTCTTCAAAAGAAGACAAATACGAAGAGGAAATCAAGTTCCTGACGGACAGACTGAAGGAGGTGAGGATGCGACACACGTAGAGGACACACGTAGAGGACACATGTAGAGGATGCATGTGGAGGACACACGTAGAGGATGCATGTGGAGGACACAAGTAGAGGACACGTGTAGAGGACACGTGTAGAGGAACTGCTGTGGTGTCTGGGCGCGCTGTTTGGGGGTTCCGCGTGGCTTCGTCGCTGGTCTGTGTGACGGGGTCTGGTTGGGGGTTCCGTGTGGCTTCGTCGCTGGTCTGTGTGGTGGGGTCTGGTTGGGGGTTCCGCGTGGCTTCATCGCTGGTCTGTGTGGGGGGGTCTGGTTGGGGGTTCTGTGTGGCTTCGTCGCTGGTCTGTGTGGGGGGGTCTGGTTGGGGGTTCCGCGTGGCTTCGTCGCTGGTCTGTGTGGGGGGGTCTGGTTGGGGGTTCCGCCTGGCTTCATCGCTGGTCTGTGTGGGGGGGTCTGGTTGGGGGTTCCGCGTGGCTTCATCGCTGGTCTGTTTGGGGAGGTCTGGTTGGGGGTTCCGCGTGGCTTCATCGCTGGTCTGTGTGGGTGGTCTGGTTTGGGGTTCCGCGTGGCTTCATCGCTGGTCTGTGTGGGGGGGTCTGGTTGGGGGTTCCGCGTGGCTTCATCGCTGGTCTGTGTGGGGGGGTCTGGTTGGGGGTTCCGCGTGGCTTCATCGCTGGTCTGTGTGGGGGGGCTGGTTTGGGGGTTCTGTGTGGCTTCATCGCTGGTCTGTGTGGGGGGTCTGGTTTGGGGTTGATTTGCTGGTCTGTCTGCTGACGTTGTGTAGTTTTGTAGTTTTTATAAATCTTTGGTGTGTTAAACGCACGACTTTCTGCCCCGGCCTTTCTGTGGGACGGGGTTATTCTCAATGCACAGATTTAGCTCCTGTATAATAAGAATTTAGGGACATTTCTCAGGATTTTAGGATTCTCAGACCTGGGTTTTCTGTGGGACGGGGTTATTCTCAATGCACAGATTTAGCTCCTGTATAATAAGAATTTGGGGACATTTCTCAGCATTTTAAGATTCTCAGACCCGGCCTTTCTGTGGGACGGGGTTATTCTCAATGCACAGATTTAGCTCCTGTATAATAAGAATTTGGGGACATTTCTCAGCATTTTAAGATTCTCAGACCTGGGTTTTCTGTGGGACGGGGTTATTCTCAATGCACAGATTTAACTCCTGTATAATAAGAATTTGGGGACATTTCTCAGCATTTTAGGATTCTCAGAGCCAGGTTTTCTGTGGGACGGGGTTATTCTCAATGCACAGATTTAGCTCCTGTATAATAAGAATTTGGGGACATTTCTCAGGATTTTAAAATTCTCAGACCCGGGTTTTCTGATTAATTCTCAGACTGAAAGCAGAGCCGAATTCGCAGAGAAATCCTCAGCCAAGCTGGAGAAAACGATTGATGATCTGGAAGGTAAAAAGTCTCTCTGCGCATGCTGATCTTTGTCTCTGCGCGTCCTCGTCCTCTCTCTGCGCATCCTGATCTTTTCTCTCTCTGCGTGTCCTCGTCCTCTCTCTGCCCATCCTCGTCATCTCTCTGCCCATCCTCATCGTCTCTCTGCCCATCCTCGTCCACTCTCTGCACTTCCTCGTCCTCTCTCTGCGAGTCCTCATCCTTTCTCGCTACGTGTCTGCATGCTCTCTTTCTGCTCCCTTGTCCTCTCTCTGCACTTCCTGGCCCTCTCTCTGCATTTCCTCTCTCTCTTGCTCTGCGTTTCCTTCTCTCCTTGCACTTCTTCCTTCTCTCTCTGCACTTCCTCGCCCTCTCTCTGCACTTCCTCGCCCTCTCTCTGCACTTCCCTGTCCTCTCCCTGTGCGTCTTCCCTCTCCCCCTGCGCTTCCTCGTGCTCCCTCTGTGTCCTTCTTCTAGTCTCTCACATTTAGTGGGTTTATTCACTAAACTGAGAGGTTGCAGGAGAGCAGAACCATCCATCTCCCCACCTTCACTGTACATTATGAAGCTCTCCCGCAATCTCCTTCCTTAGTGAGTAAAGCCCTTTGATCTGATACAGGTTAGCACCAGGAGCTTCGGGTTCATGGTTGTTTGCCACTCTCCTTCTCTTCAGTCTGCCCCGCTACATCTGCCCCGTAAACACCTGCCCCTAAACATCTGCCCCGTAAACATCTGCCCCGTAAACATCTGCCCCATTACATCTGCCCCGTCACATCCCCCATAAATGCTCCTCACTGTTTGACTCATCTGTCAGGGAGGTCTGTTCACCGTTGCACTCACATAAAGAGACACTCTGTCCTCATACACTCTTCGGCAGGCGAGTCGCGCTCACCCGATGGCCACACGTGTTTTTAAACTCTGGCGCACTAGCGGCCCCAAGCGGCCGGAGGATGCATTGCATCCATAGGTTTTCATTTGGCTCCAACTGAAGTTATTTTGGTTAGTCAACTTAACCCTTTACTGACCACTTGGCCAAACATTGAAATCCTGCTTTTCACTTCTGTCTGTACCTTCTCTCTTGTCACCCGCTGTCTGCTCTCTCTTTTTTGTTGATGCCTATCTCTCTATTCTCTATTTCCAATTTCTGCCCCTGCCTGTTCCCCCTCGCTTGTTTCTGCCTCTCTTTACCCTCGGTTTTTGCCTTTGCTCTGGCCCGCTGTCCGCTCTGTCTCTTTTCTCAGCGCTCCTCAGCGTGGATTTTACGGGTCTCTTGCTTGCCCTCTGCACGTCACGCTTGTCGCTTCACCGCATTTCTTTTATTTTGTAGGTGATTATTGCCACTTTCTTACCTATTTTTTCATCTTTCTCACTCCCTGCGTTATGTTTTCCGGTTGGTCACGGACACGTGTGTTTGTCTGTCTGTCGTTGTATCCCTGGATCTCATGTCTTTGCATGTCCATCCCTCACCCGTCGCTCTTCTCCCCCACGTGCTGGTGTCTGTCTGTCCGTCGGCGCACCCTCTCCTGCGTGCGCTCCCTCTTGCTTCCTGTAGATGAGGTGTATGCTCAGAAGATGAAGTATAAAGCGATCAGCGAGGAGCTGGACAACGCTCTTAATGACATCACCTCCCTCTAAAGCCTGTCCGCAGCTGTCTCTCTCCTGCCGTGACACGTCCATGTTCTTCCGCTGACCTCCACTGCCTGTCTCTTCCTTCAGCACGAGATGCATCACCAAAACCACATACTGAATGTCTCTTTTAAGCAGTCGATGCATGTCTCTTATCAATATGGCTGCTGTTCCTCTCGGGACTGTCACGCACGTCTCTTATAAGTTTTCACTTTTTCGTCACCACTTTTCCTTCCTGTTTCTTCTGTTTTCTTCTGTATTTCTTTTAGCGACTGTTTCTCCCCAATTTGCTTTTTTTTGAGGGGGCTGCGATGACACGCAGGGGCCCTGGTGGTCTGCAGTATGAGTGTTGAGGGCAGGTTGAGGGCAGCTTTCATTTCCCCCCTCACTATCTGACCTGTCCTGTGTCTGTCACATTCTCTGCTGCTATCGTAATAAAGTTTACTTTCCTCAGCTCTGATCTCGGCCTTTTCTTCTGCTCTCTAGTTTCCTCTCACCAGTAACACTGTTCGATATTTCATAAAAGGTGGCAAATTTACCAGAAAAAGGTAAAAAATATAAATGAAAAAGTTAGAGTGAAATCTCCACCTGCCGCATCACTCTTTTGTTCGAGGAGGAGGTAGAGCTGAGTGTCCTTCAAAACCCAAAACATGAGATGAGTTTGCTGGGGGGGGGGCAGCATAAAGTGAGAATGGAAGGGGCCCGAGAACTGAGCCCTGGGAAGGGGCCCGAGACTGCGGGGAAAGGGAAGCGTTACTGGGAAGGGAGACACTGAAGGTACGATCAGCGAGAGGGGGTGAGAACCAGGAGAGAGCAGAGAGACCAAGACTGAAGGGTTTAAAGGAGAAGTGGGTGACCCCATGGGGTCAACAGCAGCAGACCCAGGAGGATTCGCAGACAGGAGGGACCCCTGGACTAAGCGGAGAGCAAATCACTACTCACTTTAGTCAGAACGCTCTTAGGAGAGTGTCGAGAGCGGGATCCATGTGGATGGGGGTCGAGTAAAGATTTGGAACCAGCTGTCTGATTGGCGAGGTCCAGAGTGACAGGAAGAGTGCAGGGTAACGGGCGATGGCAGGAGAAGGGAAGAAGGGCTGTAGAGAAGTCACACGGTAGAAATGAGAGGGTCAGCGCTGTGTCCATTCTGATGAGTATGAGAGAGTGTAAACTGCGTGAGACTGAAGGAAGATGTAAAAGAGAGGAACTTAGAGAAGGTGAAGCCATCAAGCATGAGAGAGGGGACATCGGAGAAGAGGAAGATATGAAGAGAAAGGTTTAAGAAAGATCTTAGCAGAAACTGAGGGACGCAGGTTGGGGAAAGTAGAGACCTTCACCACCATCCTCTCTGTCACCAAGATGAGGACGCGGCGGCAGAGGAAGCAGCAGGAAAGCCAGGGAGGGCATGGAGGAAAGGATATGGGCTGACGGGACCTTAAGGGAGATTCAGCAATAACTGCTTAATAATGGCCAAGCTGGGGTTTGCCTGTTAAAATAGTGGAGTGGATCAGGTGGAGGCCGAGTGACGGGAGACAGAGGCTGGAATTAATGGAGAATTAATGGAGAATACTAAGCTGGGTGTCCGGTTACCGCCTGCTGCCTCCGGAATTGGAACCGGAAGATATTAAAATCTGCAACTGGGTCATCTGAGAACACCGGGGAGCTTTAGTGTCAAAACATACAGCTAAAGAATTCCTGCAGCTATTTACATGCGGTAATGAATAGAACAGGAAAATAGGGCAGAGGAGAAAAGGAGAAAATTAAAGGGCAGAGGAGAAAAGGAGAGAATGACAGGGAAGAGGGGAAAGGGAGAAAATAGGGTAGAGGAGATAGGGAGAGAATGGCAGGGAAGGGGAGAGAATGGCAGGGTGGAGGAGAAAGTGAGAGAGTTGCAGGAAGGAGTGGAAAGGGAGAGAATGGCAGGGAAGAGGGGAAGAGGAGAGAATTGTAGGGAAGAGGGGAAGAGGAGAGAATGGTAGGGAAGAGGGGAAGGGGAGAGAATGGCAGGGAAGAGGGGAAGGGGAGAGAATGGCAGGGAAGAGGGAAAGGGGAGAGAATGGAGGGAAGGGGAGAGAATGACAAATAGAAATGTCAGAATAGTTTTAGAATTACCGCCATCACTCTTAGAGACTGAAGTCTTCTCTCACTAATGTGTCCTATTCAGTGATCTCCTGTTCTACCCGCCTGTCTCAAAATGCAAAAAGTGGTGCAAGGCCATTAACTGCCAGGCATGGCTACCAAGAACCCGCGCATGTACTCTGCCTGGGAATCTGTAGTGGGAGGGCTTGTTATCTTGGGAAGTGGGAGAATAGATGCAGCAGCGTTAAAGCTCTTTGGGACTGATTAGACGCGCGTTTCTCTTTGTTTTTATTGACGCCAATGATGGTTCTTGTCCCCAGAGAGCCTCTCGGCCGCCAAAGAGGAGAACATAGAGATCCAGCAGACCCTGGACCAAACGCTGCTGGAGCTGAACAACATGTAGCTGCCCCGTCGCTGTTCCCGGCTTTTCCGGTGGCCTCTCACTCAATGCTTTCTGGGTCCATTTAATGTTCCCACTTTGCCCCAAATCTATCTTGTGTCTCACAGCTTTTTGTCTTCTGATCACACTTTGCCGTCGCTCTAAAACACAACAGACCCTTCAGTTTACCGGCCACCGGCCCGGCCCAGACCAGGGGCATCACAGGACATCCGCTCTCAGAGAGGGCAGATCTCAGGTGTCAGAGTACGCGCCGCAAAAAGCAGCCCGAGGCACACGTCCGGCCCCTCCAGACAAGCTCTGTGCCATGGACTGTCCAGGCGTGAGGATCTGTTCAGAGCATCATTTCTGTAAAAAGCGTCACAAATAAAACAGCAATTTTATCCCTAACCTGAGGATGCGGGTGATTTATTGTGTGCGAGACCCGGTGCATTACGGGTGGGATCCGGGATACACCGCTGCACAGGTGAGATCCGCTACACGCCGCATTACAGGTGGGATTCGCGATACACCCCATTACGGGTGGGATCCAGGATACACGCCGCATTACGAGTGGGATCAGGGACAGGCCGCTGTATGGGTGGGATCCGGGATACACGCCGCATTACGGGTGGGATACACTACACGCCGCATTATGGGTGGGATTTGTGATACACCCCATTACGGGTGGGATCCAGGATACACGCCGCATTACGAGTGGGATCAGGGACAGGCCGCTGTATGGGTGGGATCCGGGATACACGCCGCATTACGGGTGGGATACACTACACGCCGCATTACGGGTGGGATTTGTGATACACCCCATTACGGGTGGGATTCAGGTACACCTTGAATACCAGGGACAAAATCTTAGTTACCCCTGTGTGCAAAATGCCCCTGCCTCTAGGGCTTAATGTACAAAGGGGTCTGAAGCCCAGAGGAACCAAGAGTCTAAATTCTGCAAATGGCCCAATTTAATGATTTTATCTACAAGATCAAGACTTGTTATTACACTGGGGTTATTGCTCTGGGGTTAGTATGCTGGGGTTATTGCGCTGGGGATTTTTAAGCTGGGGTTTTTGCTCTGGGGTTATTGCGCTGGGTTGTTTTACGCTGGGGTTTTTGCTCTGGGGTTATTATGCTGGGGTTATTGCTCTGGGTTATTACGTTGAGGGTTTTTGCGCTGGAGTTATTGCGCTAGTGTTATTACGCTGGGGTTATTACGCTGGGTTATTGTGCTAGGGTTATTGCGCTGGGGTTATTGCGCTAGTGTTATTACGCTTTAGTTATTGCGCTGGGGTTATTTGCGGTATGCATGACTGTTACAGCCATGGCACTCTTTGCTGTGTGTATCGCTGTCTCAGAGTTTATTCACCAAGCGGGCCCCTGCTGTGAGGTTGGGGATGGCTCTGGCCCTCAGGCTGGAGGAAGACCAGGTGGGATGAAAGTCACTGGAGGCTTCCCACGGGCCTCTCTCTCCATGTAATATATATATATAGAGAGAGAACAATATATATATATATATATATATATATATACATATATATATAGAGAGAGAGAGAGAGAGAGAGAGAGAGAGAACAATATATATATATATATATATACATATATATATATAGAGAGAGAGAGAGAGAACAATATATATATATATATATATATACATATATATAGAGAGAGAGAGCTATATATATATATATATATCGTCCATGTAATATACATATATAGAGCTATATATATAGAGAGAGGGAGAGAGCTATATATACATATATATAGATATATATAGACAGAGAGCTATATCTACATACATATATAGAGAGAGAGAGAGCTATATATATATATATACCGTCCATGTAATATACATGTATAGAGCTATATATATATATAGAGAGAGAGAGAGCTATATATACATATACATAGTAGAGTAGAGGTTGTAGCCGTATTAGTCCAGTGGTGTCAATATCAAATAACAGATGGAATAAGTATCTTGTGATAATACCTTTTTTTATTGGACTAACAGAATTTTGGAATGACAAGCTTTCGGGAGCTCTTTCCAGGTGCCGCTCATCAGGGGGGCACCCGGCACCCCTCCAGAGACGGACAATAATGTCCGCCGCTGGAGGAGCAGGCTCGCAAGGGAGCGGTATCGGAGGTCTTTAACAGACCTCCGGTTCCCTTGAGTGATTTTAAGCCGGTTCAAGGATCTCCCTTGAACCCGGCTTAAAATCGCTCAAGGGAGCCAGAGGTCTGTTAAAGACCTCCGATATCGCTCCCTTGTGATCCGCGCGGCAACAGCTGCTGTGCGCCGGGGTTTGTTGTCAGATCCCGGCGCACAACACTGAAGCCGCGCCCACCGCTGTCCGTGCCCTCTGACCCGGAAGAAGACAGAGAGGACAGAAGAACTGAAGAAGAGGAGCGAAGAGGAGGAAAAGAAGCTGTAAGGAGAAAAGAGGAAAGGTAGGAAAGCATTCAGTGAGAGTGAGAGTGGTTGTATATGTGTGGATTAGTGTATATGTGTGGATTGGTATATATGTGTGGATTGGTATATATGTGTGGATTGGTGTATATGTGTGGATTGGTGTATATGTGTGGATTGGTGTATATGTGTGGATTAGTGTATATGTGTGGATTAGTGTATATGTGTGGATTAGTATATATGTGTGGATTGGTGTATATGTGTGGATTGGTGTATATGTGTGGATTGGTATATGTGTGTGGATTGGTGTATATGTGTGGATTGGTATATATGTGTGGATTGGTATATATGCGTGGATTGGTATATGTGTGTGGATTGGTATATATGTGTGTGGATTGGTATATATGTGTGGATTGGTGTATGTGTGTGGATTGGTATATATGTGTGGATTGGTGTATATGTGTGGATTGGTATATATGTGTGGATTGGTATATATGCGTGGATTGGTATATGTGTGTGGATTGGTATATATGTGTGTGGATTGGTATATATGTGTGTGGATTGGTATATATGTGTGTGGATTGGTGTATGTGTGTGGATTGGTATATATGTGTGAATTGGTATATATGTGTGGATTGGTATATGTGTGGATTAGTGTACGTGTGGATTGGTATACGTGTGGATTGGTATGTGTGTGGATTGGTATATGTGTGTGGATTGGTATATGTGTGGATTGGTATGTGTGTGGATTGGTATATGTGTGGATTGGTATATGTGTGGATTGGTATGTGTGTGGATTGGTATATGTGTGGATTGGTATGTGTGTGGATTGGTATGTGTGTGGATTGGTATACGTGTGGATTGGTACACGTGTGGGTTGGTATACGTGTGGGTTGGTATACATGTGGATTGGTATACATGTGGATTGGTATGTGTGTGGATTGGTATATGTGTGGATTGGTATATGTGTGGATTGGTATGTGTGTGGATTGGTATATGTGTGGATTGGTATGTGTGTGGATTGGTATGTGTGTGGATTGGTATACGTGTGGGTTGGTACACGTGTGGGTTGGTATACGTGTGGGTTGGTATACATGTGGATTGGTATGCGTGTGGATTGGTAAGTGTGTGAGAGTGATGGGTGTTATGCTGTACCATTTCCAATGTCTTTTTCATGATCTAATTATGCTCTAAAAGTACATCATAACTCCCATCACTCTATACTGTTCCATACAGTGGCAGAGCTGGGAGGCAGAGGCCTTGCACCCCCACCGCAGGACTCCTGAAAGGTAAGTGAACTTCAAAGAGGGAAAGGGTAGATAGTTAGGAGGGGGTAGATAGGGAGAAGGGAGTGAGGCAGGGGAAAGGGGGTAGATAGGGAGAAGGGAGTGAGAAGGGGTAGATAGGGCAGAAGGGAGTGAGAAGGGGTAGATAGGGCAATCATACTCCTATCATGCCAAGTCTGCGAGTACATCCTGGAATCTGGGTATGCCTGGGCATGATAGGAATGTGATTGTTGTTAATCATATATATATATGATTATATATATATATATATATATATATATATATATATAATATTGTTATTTAATTGTTTTGTCCTATTTTGGTGTGTTACTTACTTTAAATAAAAGTGTTAGATTTCTTTATGGTGTGGGGGGGTCATATTCGGTTTTGGCCAGGTAAATGCTGCACTTTCGGTTTCAGTCTAGAATTCGTTTCGGTGCATCCCTACTACTAAGCCAGACAATGAAGTGGTAGGCCTACGCCACATCAATGTTTGGCGTAGTATATAGTGATTGGGGTTTTGTTTTTATTCCCCCCCCATTCTTTTTATGGGATGGGGGGGCGCCAGAGGAGTAGTCCGCACAGGGCGCCAGAACACCTAAGGCCGGCTCTGGTTGGGGTCAGAGTATATTCGATGGTACCTCGTTGCCTGGCTGTAGATGATGCCCCGCTTAGTATGGGAGGGGTGAAAGCTGGATTTGTGGAGATAGCTGCATCTGTCTGTGGGTTTTCTGTAAAGAGGTGTGGGTTGTACCATTGGTACATCTTACTGTAATGTCCAGAAGGTTTACGGATTTTGTGGAGTACTCCATTTTTAGTTTAATTGACGGGTGGAATGAATACATATACATATATATATATATATAGAGAGAGAGAGCTATATACCGTATATATATATATATATATATATAGAGCGAGAGAGCTATATACCGTATATATATATATATATATATACCGTATACACGGTACAGTATATGAGACGTATAACAGAGAGGGCGTAAACCCGGCATCTCGTGTTATTAGAACGTTCCGGTCTCTTCAGTCATGAAACCTCAAATCGGGTGATGATTTAAAAACAACTAATGACATCATCAGCAAAAAAGTCACAGCGAAGCCTCTGCGTACCACGGCGGTGCCCCAGAGGATTAACCCTTTGACCAATGTAATGATGGGGTCCCGGGCCCCTCGCTCACTAAAGAAGAGTCCAAAACACACTGTGTGTAATTTGCCCTCTGATGTATGGTTCACACAGGGCTATAATTGCAAACAGTCCTGAATTTGACAAGACAGTCCTGGTAACTGGACCTCGGCTGTTGAATGTCCCGGTAAATGAGGGGTTAACAGGGTTAGGAGAGGGGTGAGAGAACTTTATGGAAGTTTTTCTCAGGGTTAAGGGAGGCCTAGGGGCACTAAACATAAGGTGGGAAGGGGCAAAAGAGGTCACACAGTGAATCTGTTCTGGGAAATTTGGGGTTAAAAGTGACATGATCTCGGAAACCTAGTAGCGGCGCTCGCTCTCCACTACATTATGCAGCTAATGCCCCCCGTCATTAAAACCACGCGCACTCTCCTTTCTCTAATTCTCTCACCCCCATTCTTCTTTTCTCTGGATTTGGGGGGAAATATCTTGCCCCAGTTACAGGGGGTAATATCTTGCCCCAGTTACAGGGGGTAATATCTTGCCCCAGTTACAGGGGGAGGGGGGTAATATCTTGCCCCAGTTACAGGGGGGTAATATTTTGCCCCAGTTACAGGGGGGGTGGTAATATCTTGCCCCAGTTACAGGGGGTAATATCTTGTCCCAGTTACTGGGGGTAATATCAGCGGGTTTATCGGTCTTCACGCACCGTGTCTGAATCGGGGGGCCACAGGTGGCAGAATGTGGCAAAATACCAAAGGTCCGTCACCGAGAGCCGCCCGAGGCCCCCGATAAAAGGCGTTATTTATAATCCTACAGATTTCTAGTCTGATCTGCGCACATGACGTCACACAATGTCACATGGCGTCACACGATGTCACATGGCGTCACACGATGTCGCATGGCGTCACACGATGTCACATGACATCACTTGATGTCACATGACATCACTTGATGTCACATGGCGTCACACCGTGTCACATGGCGTCACACGGTGTCACATGGCGTCACACAATCAGGTATTGCCATCAGGCATTACACATGTCAGCGGATTTCGGGGTCACGCTCGATCACGCTCAGTCACTCTCGGTCATGTTCGGTCACTCTCGGTCACACTCGATCAAGTTCGGTCACCCCTGATCACGCTCGGTCACTCTTGATCAATCACGCCTGGTCACTCTCGATCATGCTCGGTCACTCTTGATCACGTTCGGTCACACTCGATCACGTTTGGTCACTCTCGGTCACACTTGGTCACGTTCGTCCACTCTCGATCACACTTGGTCACTTTTGATCACGTTCAGTCACTCTCGATTACACTCGGTCACACTCGATCACACGTGGTCACTCTCGATCACGCTCGGTCACACTCGCTCACTCTCGGTCACACTCGATCACGCTCGTTCACGCCGGTTACCGGCTGCGCAGCCATTTCTTTTTACTTTCTTGGCGTCTTTGTGCCCCGGCTCTTAACTATTTGCCGTCACACAGAAATCACACAAAGTTTCCACACATGAGACACGATCAACGGCGGCCCACCGGCGAGCGCCGCAGACTCTCCATCTATGGCCTCGCTCTGAGCTGCTCCCACAGCCCCCCCCAGTAACGGGAGGGTGTCACATTTTTCCCAAAAATGGGAATGTTTGAAGGAGATCGACTTCCTGCCAGAGCCAGGCGGGGGAGGGGTGAGAAGAAGCAGGAGCCACATTTAAGGCAAGGAATGTGAGGTGTGCTGCACAACCGGCAGCCCACAAAGGGTTAAGTTTGTGTAATTTGTGGCTTTATCAGGATCCGGGTATTCTGTATACAGGCTGCTGTTACAGGGCCTTGAGCTCCTTGGGGCCCCTTTACTATACTTGGGAACTCCTCAGGCTTGACCCTGAGTGTCAGGGTGTACGGGTAGATTCTCGGGGCCACAAGGTCTGGATCTGCCCCCCCCCCCGTGATCATATATATAAGATTTCCAGTTGGTGTTTTTGCTCCCAGTATGTTATGGTTGATATCCCTGCTTGAATGCAGGTGACTCAGTTAAGTGTATGTTTAAATAATGACAATAATGGGTTTCCAAGACGATCGCTATTTGAACCATTTGGGATTGTTAAGGGGTTAATATTTGAAGACCCCCTGTGTCTGCTGGAAGTTCCCAAGTCTGCTCCATGCCAATCCCATAACCAAAAATGTGATGTCTTCTTTAAATTCCAGTTCAGCTGCAAACAGGGGACCCCCTGGGGGTCTCGCCTCCCAGTGCCCTGAGCTGTACCCACCCTATGGCCCCAGACTGTGAGGCCCCCCCCCTGCATGAGAGTGCCCCCAATGCGGAATTCTGAGCCAGAGATTTCAAGAATTAACTGTTTACTGACACATGCCCCCAAACTGCGTGCCGAATACAGATAGTTCAGGGTAAATGTTACACACCTGGGCTGCTGGCGACATGTTACATACACCTCATACATATTACACGTTTAATATGCAGGATCCCCGCTGAGCTATAAACTCCCCAGCAATAAATATCTGCCAATGCAACATATTCATTGACTCCCCCAGAGCTGAATCTGCCCCATAACCCAGGGTATCTGCCCCTCAACAACAGAACCTGCTTCTTCACCCTGTATAGTGTATTGTATGGGTGCAATATGAAGGGGGAAGCTGTGTAATGTATCGTATAGGTGCGATATGCCGGCGGAGGCTGTACAGTGTATTGTACGGGTGCGATATGAGGGGGGAGGCCGTGTAATGTATCGTATAGGTGCGATATGCCGGCGGAGGCTGTACAGTGTATTGTACGGGTGCGATATGAGGGGGGAGGCCGTGTAATGTATCGTATAGGTGCGATATGCCGGCGGAGGCTGTACAGTGTATTGTACGGGTGCGATATGAGGGGGGAGGCCGTGTAATGTATCGTATAGGTGCGATATGCCGGCGGAGGCTGTACAGTGTATTGTACGGGTGCGATATGAGGGGGGAGGCCGTGTAATGTATCGTATAGGTGCGATATGCCGGCGGAGGCTGTACAGTGTATTGTACGGGTGCGACATGAGGGGGGAGGCCGTGTAATGTATCGTATAGGTGCGATATGCCGGCGGAGGCTGTACAGTGTATTGTACGGGTGCGACATGAGGGGGGAGGCCGTGTAATGTATCGTATAGGTGCGATATGCCGGCGGAGGCTGTACAGTGTATTGTACGGGTGCGATATAAAGGCGGAGGCCGTCTTATAAAGTATCGTATAGGTGCGATATGCCGGCGGAGGCTGTACAGTGTATTGTACGGGTGCGATATGAAGGGGGAGGCCGTGTAATGTATCGTATAGGTGCGATGTGCCGGGGGAGGCTGTACAGTGTATTGTATGGGTGCGATATGAAGGGGGAGGCCGTGTAATGTATCGGATAGGTGCGATGTGCCGGGGGAAGCTGTACAGTGTATTGTACGGGTGCGATATGAGGGGGGAGGCCGTGTAATGTATCGTATAGGTGCGATATGCCGGCGGAGGCTGTACAGTGTATTGTACGGGTGCGATATGAGGGGGGAGGCCGTGTAATGTATCGTATAGGTGCGATATGCCGGCGGAGGCTGTACAGTGTATTGTACGGGTGCGACATGAGGGGGGAGGCCGTGTAATGTATCGTATAGGTGCGATATGCCGGCGGAGGCTGTACAGTGTATTGTACGGGTGCGACATGAGGGGGGAGGCCGTGTAATGTATCGTATAGGTGCGATATGCCGGCGGAGGCTGTACAGTGTATTGTACGGGTGCGATATAAAGGCGGAGGCCGTGTAATGTATCGTATAGGTGCGATATGCCGGCGGAGGCTGTACAGTGTATTGTACGGGTGCGATATGAAGGGGGAGGCCGTGTAATGTATCGGATAGGTGCGATGTGCCGGGGGAAGCTGTACAGTGTATTGTACGGGTGCGATATGAGGGGGGAGGCCGTGTAATGTATCGTATAGGTGCGATATGCCGGCGGAGGCTGTACAGTGTATTGTACGGGTGCGATATGAGGGGGGAGGCCGTGTAATGTAGCGTATAGGTGCGATATGCCGGCGGAGGCTGTACAGTGTATTGTACGGGTGCGACATGAGGGGGGAGGCCGTGTAATGTATCGTATAGGTGCGATATGCCGGCAGAGGCTGTACAGTGTATTGTACGGGTGCGACATGAGGGGGGAGGCCGTGTAATGTATCGTATAGGTGCGATATGCTGGCAGAGGCTGTACAGTGTATTGTACGGGTGCGATATAAAGGGGGAGGCCGTGTAATGTATCGTATAGGTGCGATATGCCGGCGGAGGCTGTACAGTGTATTGTACGGGTGCGATATGAAGGGGGAGGCCGTGTAATGTATCGTATAGGTGCGATGTGCCGGGGGAGGCTGTACAGTGTATTGTACGGGTGCGATATGAAGGGGGAGGCCGTGTAATGTATCGGATAGGTGCGATGTGCCGGGGGAAGCTGTACAGTGTATTGTACGGGTGCGATATGAAGGGGGAGGCCGTGTAATGTATCGTATAGGTGCGATGTGCCGGCAGAGGCTGTACAGCGTATTGTACGGGTGCGATATGAAGGGGGAGGCCGTGTAATGTATCGTATAGGTGCGATGTGCCGGCGGAGGCTGTACAGCGTATTGTACTGGTGCGATATGAAGGGGGGAGGCCGTGTAATGTTTCGTATAGGTGCGATGTGCCGGCGGAGGCTGTACAGCATATTGTACGGGTGCGATATGAAGGGGGGAGGCCGTGTAATGTATCGTAAAGGTACGATATGCCGGCGGAGGCTGTACAGTGTATTGTACGGGTGCGATATGAGGGGGGAAGCCGTATAATGTATCGTATAGGTGCGATATGCCGGGGGAGGCTGTACAGTGTATTGTACGGGTGCGATATGAAGGGGGAAGCTGTATAATGTATCGTATAGGTGTGATATGCATTATATTGTACCTCCTGTCATATACATATTTTCCACGTCTCTTTGTTGAAGCTCCGAGTTATGTATTCACAACTTTCAGCATCTAAAGAGGACGGCTGAGTGTTAGAAAAATACACAAACAGCGCACTCTAGTGGCAAAAAGTGGCACAAAATAATATGGGGACCCAGAAAAGATTGTTCAAATTCATACAAGACCTCGGAGGTCCCTTCTTTAGGTCCAAAGAGCAAATCTCCCCAGTTGTTTTTAATTCTAAATAGTGTAATTGCCACACCGGTGGGCCACCAACTGACTCCCCGGAGGAGAATATATGTAATAAGACTCCGCAAATCAGAGGTGGGATCATCTGAGTGAGAGACCGCAGAGCACTCGCTCGCTGTGCATGAAACTCCGTTATCAGCGAGAACTCGTCTTCTTGATGGGGAAAAGCTTTATCTCGTGCGATGTTGGGATTGTTCCATGGATGAGGCCATCAAGGTCCCCAGCTTCAATCTTCCACAGCGAGGTTTGGCCCCAGCCCAGGATCCGGGCAAGAGCTGGAGGAAAAGGTTTAACGCTTTATGATGTGAGAGATAGGATGAGACGCACAAGGGATGAGACGCACAGTGGATGAGACATTCAAGGGATGAGACATTCAAGGGATGAGAGACACAAGGGATGAGAGGCACAAGGGATGAGACGCACAAAGGATGAGACATTCAAGGGATGAGACGCACACGGGATGAGACACAATCTTTCTAACAAAAGAAGGCTGTAATAATAATAATAATAACACATAACGCGGCATAACACAGCGCCCTCTGCAGCCTCTGTGCATGATACGGGCGGCCGCTAGGCCAAGTTCTCCTCTGTGGTGGCCACTTTGTAGATGACATTGGATTTATTTTCAGCTTTAGTCCTAAAAAAACAACAAAAGCAGGAGTTTTGTGTCAATGGCGCCTTTATAACCCAAAACGAAGCTCAGAAAGGGGTCGGAGAACTTTAATGGCTGCTTTATTCCTCCAAGTAAATCTCCTCCAGTCACAGACGCTTTGAGGCTTTTATAAACTACAAAGATACCCAGTAAGAGCCGGGGATGGAGGCCGGGCTTCCCAGCACCTCACAGGGGTCCTGCTTTTTCCCTCTACTCGAGTGGCTCTCAGGAGGCCGGCACCTCACAGGGGTCCTGCTTTCTACCTCTACTCGAGTGGCTCTCAGGAGGCCGGCACCTAACAGGGGTCTGCTTTCTACCACTACTTGAGTGGCTCTCAGGAGGCCGGCACCTCACAGGGGTCCTGCTTTCTACCTCAACTCGAGTGGCTCTCAGGAGGCCGGCACCTCACAGGGGCTCTGCTTTCTCCCTCTACTCGAGTGGCTCTCAGGAGGCCGGCACCTCACAGGGGTCCTGATTTTTCCCTCTACTCGAGTGGCTCTCAGGAGGCCGGCACCTCACAGGGGGCCCTGGTTTCTCCCTCTACTCGAGTGGCTCTCAGGAGGCCGGCACCTCACAGTTTGGGTCAGTTTGCTGCAAAAAGCAGCAGATGGGGAATATTTCAGATGCATTTGTTTACCTCTGGTTCTTAGTCCTGTTCTTCCTCACATAGACGAAGAAGGCCACAGCTGTCACCCCGAACAGAACGCCGAATATTATAGCCAGCATGTCACCTGGTATGGAAAATATCCGATGAATAAATCATTACAATGCAGCAGCTTTTATTATTAGATAAACAGGTCAGGGGCGGCTCGTCGTGAATTATCCCGAGAAGTAATTAGTCCCTGCTCTCTGTATGGAAATACACAGGACAGGTTATAACTCCACCATAAACGGTGCGTAGAACCTTGCAATAGCGGGACATTGAGGACAAAGACTGGGTTATATCTCCATTAAAAGTTGGTGGGGGAGGGGTCCCTGATCAGCGCACTGAATATATACCGGTATATATTAATATTAATTAAAAGAGGAAACTATCTCCCAGAATTGATTCAGATTATGAGGAGCTGATGCCGAGATGAATTATCTACCCCTCTGTTCCGTGTTTTGACCCCCACCCGTGGCACCCCCATTACCTGTGCTTAGCGTGTATTCTTCACCCCCCTGTGCACCTGAAACACAAACAACCATTCTCTGAAAGCAATTATTGGAAACATCACCCGGAAAAACACAACTAGAGGGGGAAAAATATTTCACCCGCATTTTAAAAAAATATCCACTTTCCACTCGTTAGATCACGTGTCACATGTGTCCTGGGGATTGTGTCACGTGAGACGATATTCACGGCATGACATGCGCACTCTCCAGGATGATGTCACGCTCTCCCCGTACGGCAGGCATTTACCGGGTACGAGGCTGCAGGGCTTACCTTTCTCCTCGTTGCCGGGGCCATCGGGAGAATCTGTCACCACTGCTGGCACTGGACCTGTGGCCAGAAAAAGCCGCGTTACCCACTGGAGTCCACGTTACCTGCCCCAAGCCTGTCACCCACACTCGTCAGATCACACAAACGGGGCGAAAGTCTCATCGAGCAAACAACACATCTATGTATGACGGGGAAATGTCTCACACACGCGCAGGAGCAGTGCAGAGGTGGCAGACATCATCAGCATAATGCAGCTCTTACCCCCACCAAAAGCCCTCCTGCCCCCAACAGGCGCCCCAAAACTCGTGAGAACATGGCGTCCGTTGAGACTCTGTGGAAGGCGGAAATTCATCTGCAAAACGTGGTCGTGGTCGGTGTGAATTGTATCTTCCAGAACGGCCAACTGAGAACGAGAGAGACAACCACTGACCACAAAAGCACAAGAGAGGAGCCCAACGCGATGTTATACAGAGCGAGCGAGTGCGAGAGGCGCAAGGGAACTTTATAACATTATTCCCGAGATTCCTGAGAAGCCGATGTCTGCTGACTTAGTATCTCCACAAATGTGATCTCGGGGTCCAAGACGGTAACAGACGCACCAGTCTTGTGTCACAGCCCCTGGGGGGTCAGTCTGTCTGGTGTCACAGCCCCTGGGGTTCAGTCTGTCTGGTGTCACATCTCCTGGGGGTTCAGTCTGTCTCGTGTCACATCTCCTGGGGGTTCAGTCTGTCTGGTGTCACATCTCCTGGGGGTTCAGTCTGTCTCGTGTCACATCTCCTGGGGGTTCAGTCTGTCTGGTGTCACAGCCCCTGGGGTTCAGTCTGTCTGGTGTCACATCTCCTGGGAGTTCAGTCTGTCTGGTGTCACATCTCCTGGGGGTTCAGTCTGTCTGGTGTCACATCTCCTGGGGGTTCAGTCTGTCTCGTGTCACATCTCCTGGGGGTTCAGTCTGTCTCGTGTCACAGCCCCTGGGGTTCAGTCTGTCTGGTGTCACATCTCCTGGGAGTTCAATCTGTCTGGTGTCACATCTCCTGGGGGTTCAGTCTGTCTGGTGTCACATCTCCTGGGGGTTCAGTCTGTCTGGTGTCACATCTCCTGGGGGTTCAGTCTGTCTGGTGTCACATCTCCTGGGAGTTCAGTCTGTCTGGTGTCACATCTCCTGGGAGTTCAGTCTGTCTGGTGTCACATCTCCGGGGGGTTCAGTCTGTCTGGTGTCACATCTCCTGGGGGTTCAGTCTGTCTGGTGTCACATCTCCTGGGGGTTCAGTCTGTCTGGTGTCACATCTCCTGGGGGTTCAGTCTGTCTGGTGTCACATCTCCTGGGGGTTCAGTCTGTCTATACATACCTGTCTCGGAGACAGAGGGATGGTTTGGTTAAAGATGGTCCAGTTGACGCTCTGGAAGCAGGGCGGTGTAGTTAGAGATCCATTATAGCGATAATATCGGTCCAGTCGCCGAGGTAACAGCCCGCGGATATCGAAGCCAGTGACGTTGGTCGTCTGGCCTGTGATGGGATTCAGAGAAATGTTTAATTTAATTAACAAAAAAACATTTTAACTTACAGGAGGTGGAATAATTGTCTCTCCCACGAGGGCTCCACAGACCGAACCACAGATAACGAGAAATTCCACCAACTTCCCAACAAATTCCACAAACTTCCCACCACATTCCACTAACTTCCCACCACATTCCACTAACTTCCCACAAAATTCCACTAACTTCCCACTAAATTCCACCAACTTCCCACTAAATTCCACCAACTTCCCACCAAATTCCACTAACTTCCCACCACATTCCACTAACTTCCCACAAAATTCCACTAACTTCCCACCACATTCCACTAACTTCCCACCACATTCCACTAACTTCCCACAAAATTCCACCAACTTCCCACCAAATTCCACCAACTTCCCACCAAATTCCACCAACTTCCCACTAAATTCCACTAACTTCCCACAACAAAAATGAGCAAAAGGAGGCCACACATGTACTGGGTCTGGCTGCAGTGCGGCCAAGGGGGACACGGTGTAAGTTGGTACTAGAGACGGCGCGGCATAAGCTGGTACTAGAGACGGCGCGGCGTAAGTTGGTACTAGAGATGGGCGGGCAACGTGTCTGGGGTAACCTTCTTGGATCAGGTGCTATAAAATAAGCTGAGAACTTCTGGGGCCCGAACGGATCCGATCAACGGCTCCTCTGTCTCGTGAGCCACTTCGGTCTCTTCAAATGCTGTAAATTAGGAACTTACCCTCCTCCGCTACGCTCCTCAAGTGGGAGAGAAGCCGCTCGTAGGTCGGGTTTTCGTCCGCTCCCTCCTTCAACAAAAACAGGCAGCGCTTAACCCACAAAATTCTGGACAATTCCCACAACTATCACAGCACAACATGCAGAGCACATAAAATACACCCGTGGGGCCCTCGCAGCGCCACGAAGACACCGCTAGAGCCCCAATCATTCACAGCCATTCCCAAGAAATGATCAATTTCATTCATATCAAATAATCGAGATCTCCCGGTGTCCCCCGGGGGGGCGGTTCGCTGATTTAACTATACTTTATACGGGGGGCCGGCTCACCGATTTAACTATACATTATACAGGGGGCCGGTCACTGATTTATCTATACATTATACAGGGGGTCGGCTCGCTGATTTATCTCTACATTATACAGGGGGCCGGTCACTGATTTAACTATACATTATACAGGGGGCCGGTCACTGATTTATCTATACATTATACAGGGGGGCTGTTCACTGATTTAACTATACATTATACAGGGGCCGGTCACTGATTTATCTATACATTATACAGGGGGCCGGCTCACCGATTTAACTATACATTATACCGGGGGCCGGTCACTGATTTATCTATACATTATACAGGGGGCCGGTCACTGATTTATCTATACTTTATACAGGGGGCTGGCTCACCGATTTAACTATACATTATACCGGGGGCCGGTCACTGATTTATCTATACATTATACAGGGGGCCGGCTCACTGATTTATCTATACATTATACAGGGGGCCGGCTCACTGATTTATCTATACATTATACAGGGGGCCGGTCACTGATTTAACTATACTTTATACAGGGGGCTGGCTCACTGATTTAACTATACATTATACAGGGGGCCGGTCACTGATTTATCTATACATTATACAGGGGGCCGGTCACTGATTTATCTATACATTATACAGGGGGCCGGACACTGATTTATCTATACTTTATACAGGGGGCCGGCTCACCTATTTAACTATACATTTTACCGGGGCCGGTCACTGATTTATCTATACATTATACAGGGGCCGGTCACTGATTTAACTATACTTTATACAGGGGGCTGGCTCACTGATTTAACTATACATTATACAGGGGGCCGGTCACTGATTTATCTATACAATATACCGGAGGCCGGTCACTGATTTATCTATACATTATACAGGGGGCCGGACACTGATTTATCTATACTTTATACAGGGGGCCGGCTCACCTATTTAACTATACATTTTACCGGGGCCGGTCACTGATTTATCTATACATTATACAGGGGGCCGGCTCACTGATTTAACTATACATTATACAGGGGGCCGGTCACTGATTTATCTATACATTATACAGGGGACCGGCTCACTGATTTAACTATACATTATTAGGGCTGCAACAACTAATCGATAAAATCGATGATAATCGATAATGAAATTCGTTGGCAACGAATTTCATTATCGATCAGTTGAATCGATTTTTATCGATTATAAAATGAGGGTTTTTTCAGAGCAAATGCTCTGAAAAATACCCCTCGTGTTATAATCCGTTTAGTCTGACTCACAGGAGTCACAGCAGCAGTTGCTACCTACAGTTCCTCCCTACAGTCACTGCCGATTGGCCCGCCCACTTCCTTTTTCCAGTCCCTCCCTGCAATCGCAGCTGGAGAAAGAAAGGGGCGGGGCCAATCGGCAGTGACTGCAGGGAGGAATAAAGGGGCGGAGCCAAACGGGCGATTGGCTCCGCCCATTTCCTTAGCATCGCCATGGCTGTGACACTCATCTAACTGTGAGTATAAAATTAATATTTGGGCTGCTGAAAGTTAGGGGGGAGGGGGGTTAATTTAGGGGCAGTTATAGTTAATGGGGTGTTTAGGGTTAACTTAGGGGCAGTTATTGTTAATGGGGTGTTTAGGGTTAACTTAGGGGCAGTTATTGTTAATAGGGGGTTTAGGGTTAACTAAGGGGCAGTTATTGTTAATGGGGTGTTTAGGGTTAACTTAGGGGCAGTTATAGTTAATGGGGTGTTTAGGGTTAACTTAGGGGCAGGTATAGTTAATGGGATGTTTAGGGTTAACTTAGGGGCAGTTATAGTTAATGGGGTGTTTAGGGTTAACTTAGGGGCAGTTATTGTTAATGGGGTGTTTAGGGTTAACTTAGGGGCAGTTATAGTTAATGGGGTGTTTAGGGTTAACTTAGGGGCAGTTACAGTTAATGGGGTGTTTAGGGTTAATTTAGGGGCAGTTATAGTTAATGGGGTGTTTAGGGTTAATTTAGGGGCAGTGGTGATTGATGGGTTGTTTAGGGTTAATTTAGGGGCAGTTATAGTTAATGGGTTAATTTAGGGGCAGTTGTGGTTGATGGGGTCTTCAGGGTTAATTTAGGGGTAGTTATGGTTAATGGGGTGTTTAGGGTTAATTTAATGCTGAGGACTGAGGGTTAATTTAATTAATTTAATAAAGTTAACTTAAGGTGTAGTTAGAGGTAAAGTGGGCCAAACTGAGGGGAATCTAAATCCTGGGGGCAGTGAAGATAAACCCTGTATTTATTTATAAAAGTATTGTGTCTGTGCCCTATGGCATATCAGGGGGGTATACGGCATACCTGGGGAGGACGGAGTGACATATCTGGGGGTATAAGGCATATAGGGTATATAAGGCAAATGTGGGGAGGGCAGTGTGGCATGTCGGGGAGGGCAGTGTGGCAAGCCTGGGCTCAAATATGCATAACTGGGGGGCAGGTTGGGGAAATAAAAACAAGAAAAAAAATTTATTCTGCTGTTTGTTTTTAACATCCTATTTTACTTTATTAAATAATTTAAAGTAAATGAAAAATGTAATTTTTTTATCCGATTAATCGATTAATAGATTAATCGAAAAAATAATCGGCCAACTAATCGATTATGAAAATAATCGTTAGTTGCAGCCCTATACATTATACAGGGGGCTGGTCACTAATTTATCTATACATTATACAGGGACCGGCTCGCTGATTTATCTATACATTATACAGGGGCCGGTCACTGATTTATCTATACATTATACAGGGGGCCGGTCACTGATTTATCTATACATTATACAGGGGGCCGGTCGGTGATTTATCTATACATTATACAGGGGGCCGGTGACTGATTTATCTATACATTATACAGGGGCAGGTCACTGATTTATCTATACATTATACAGGGGCCGGTCACTGATTTATCTATACATTATACAGGGGGCCGGTCACTGATTTATCTATACATTATACAGGGGGCCGGCTCGCTGATTTATCTATACATTATACAGGGGCCGGTCACTGATTTATCTATACATTATACAGGGGCCTGTCACTGATTTATCTATACATTATACAGGGGGCCGGCTGGCTGATTTATCTATACATTATACAGGGGGCCGGTGACTGATTTATCTATACATTATACAGGGGCCGGTCACTGATTTATCTATACATTATACAGGGGCCGGCTCGCTGATTTATCTATACATTATACAGGGGCCGGTCACTGATTTATCAATACATTATACAGGGGGCCGGTCACTGATTTATCTATACATTATACAGGGGCCGGCTCGCTGATTTATCTATACATTATACAGGGGCCGGTCACTGATTTATCTATACATTATACAGGGGCCGGTCACTGATTTATCTATACATTATACAGGGGCCGGTGACTGATTTATCTATACATTATACAGGGGCCGGTCACTGATTTATCAATACATTATACAGGGGGCCGGTCACTGATTTATCTATACATTATACAGGGGGCCGGTCACTGATTTATCTATACATTATACAGGGGCCGGTCACTGATTTATCTATACATTATACAGGGGCCGGTCACTGATTTATCTATACATTATACAGGGGCCGGTCACTGATTTATCTATACATTATACAGGGGCCGGTCACTGATTTATCTATACATTATACAGCATTTTATCTGGGTTGGTCAGAAATATGTAAACATTATGTGTCCTGGAAAACATGGCCGATGTGGTCACCTAACTCACTCACTGAGTCCAAGTCTAAGGAACACAGTAACAGAGGACTTACCCCCGTGTGCCCCCAGTCACTTAAATGGAACCCAGACAAATAACACAAAAGACACACAATGTGGTCAACACACAATAAACGAAAGCCTGATGTGCACAATGTACACAAAAACCCCCTCCACCAGAAACACTCAGCTGGCGATGTATGACATCACAACACCAACCTCAATGAATGCGGCCAGAACCGCCAGGCCTCCGGGGCGACTCACTGCTTCCCAAATACTATCGTATTCTGCCGAGTAATGAACCACGTGAATCTACGGGGGAGAAGGAGTTAACAGTGCAGACACTGGGGTGCAAATTCTCAATGTGTAGGAGGGTAGATACTCCTAGTGAGGAGGTAAAGTCTCGGTGACGGGGCGGATTATCAGTGTTGGGGGCAGATTTGTGGGTTGATCTTATTATATCGTAAGGACTCCAGAAAAAAAAAATGGTCCTGTGGCAAAAAAATAAAGGGGACCTGTGATGTGATGTTATGTTATGTTGATTTGTGAAACCGTTAATGTTGTTAATTTCCAAACTCCAAAGTTCTACCTTAAATGCTAATATATGGTCTACCTCAGGGCTCGACAAATCCCAGGCGCCAGGTCGCCATGGCGACAGAGAATTTTGTCCTGGCGCCTAGGCTTTGTCAGCCTCTTACATCCAGAAAAAAATGTGGATGTAAGAGGCTGAGTCACCACACGGGGGCGCTGCTGCTACTGTCTGCCCAGAAGTCTGGGCAGACAGCACAGCCACTCAGAGCCCGCCCCCGAGCCTGAGATCACTCCCACGGAGTGATCCTGTAGGCTGAAAACGCGGTTGCTGGAAAAGCAGCACTCGTGTTTTCAGCTGCCACAGGCAGCCTCAGGGAAGGGGTTTGTGTGTTGATTGGGTCCCCACACAAGTCTGGGGACCTCACCCAACACCCCCCAGCTGCCTGATCGCTCCATGGGAGCGACAGCGCAGCGTTAACCCCTTCAATGCCGCGATCGCGGCATTTAGGGGTTAATTCCCGTTTTGGGGGCTTTGCTGCTGGTGGTCTGCCTGGAAGCCCTGGCAGACCAGCAACAGCAAAAACGAGCCCCCACAAGCCCTTTGATGACTCCTGTAGGCATGGAAGCCTACAGCAGTCATCAAACTCCCTCTGCAATGGCTGCTCTATAGACCAGCAATTGAGTCCCAGCTGCCAGAGGCAGCTTCAGGGACAGGGGAGAGGGTTCTTCGGTCTCCACATGAGTGTGGAGACCAGCCCCAACAACGCCCCCCCCCCTGCCTGATCGCTCCCTGAGAGCGACAGTGCAGCGTTAACCCCTTCAATGCCGCGATCACGGCGTTTTAGGGGTTAACTCCCGTTTTGTAAGGGACCAGCAACAGCAAAAACGAGCCCCCACAAGCCCTTTGATGACTCCTGTAGGCATGGAAGCCTACAGCAGTCATCAAACTCCCTCTGCAATGGCTGGTCCATAGACCAGCAATTGAGTCCCAGCTGCCAGAGGCAGCTTCAGGGACAGGGGAGAGGGTTCTTCGGTCTCCACATGAGTGTGGAGACCAGCCCCAACACCGCCCCCCCCCCCCCGTTGCCTGATCGCTCCCTGAGAGCGACAGTGCAGCGTTAACCCCTTCAATGCCGCGATCACGGCGTTTTAGGGGTTAACTCCCGTTTTGTAAGGGACCAGCAACAGCAAAAAAACGAGCCCCCACAAGCCCTTTGATGATTCCTGTAGGCATAGAAGCCTACAGCAGTCATCATAGACTCCCCCCTGCAGTGGTTGGTCTATAGACCAGCAATTGCTTCCCAGCTGCCAGAGGCAGCTTCAGGGACAGGGTGAGAGGGTTCTTTGGTCTCGCCATGAGTGTGGAGAGCAGCCCCAACACCCCCCTGCTGCCTGATCGCTCCATGAGAGCGACAGTGCAGCGTTAACCCTTCAATGCCACAATTGTGTATGCCACATTCGTGGCTTTGCAGGGGTTAACATTTGTCCCCACAAGCTTGTGGGGACTAAATATCTGTCAATGCTGTGCTCCAATGGAACATCAGCATCGAAAGAGTTAAAAAAATGAAAAAAATTAATTAAAAAAAAAAACCAAACAGCACTGACCTGAAAGTCCAGGGTGATTCCAGGTCAAACGCTGTGAGTTTAGTAAGTGGGCTGAAGATGATCGGATCCCTCCTGACCAACTGTTAGTTTAAAAAAATCCTGGCTCCTAACTTTTTTACCTGGCGCCTAGATTCAGAACAAATTTGTCAAGCCCTGGTCTACCTTAAGTCCTGTTGTGTACAATTGTGTGTGTGAGCATGTATGTGTAATTGTGTGTGTGTGAGCGTGGATGTATAATTGTGTGTGAGCATGGATGTATAATTGTGTGTGAGCATGGATGTATAATTGTGTGTGAGCATGGATGTATAATTGTGTGTGTGAGCATGGATGTATAATTGTGTGTGAGCATGTATGTACAATTGTGTGTGTGAGCATGGATGTGTAATTGTGTGAGTGTGAGCATGTATGTGTAATTGTGTGTGTGTGTGAGCATGGATGTATAATTGTGTGTGTGTGAGCATGGATGTATAATTGTGTGTGAGCATGGATGTATAATTGTGTGTGAGCATGGATGTACAATTGTGTGTGTGAGCATGTATGTGTAATTGTGTGTGTGTGAGCATGGATGTATAATTGTGTGTGTGTGAGTATGTATGTGTAATTGTGTGTGTGTGTGTGAGCATGGATGTATAATTGTGTGTGAGCGTGGATGTATAATTGTGTGTGAGCATGGATGTATAATTGTGTGTGTGAGCATGGATGTACAATTGTGTGTGTGAGCATGTATGTGTAATTGTGTGAGTGTGAGCATGTATGTGTAATTGTGTGTGAGCATGGATGTATAATTGTGTGTGTGTGTGTGTGAGCATGGATGTATAATTGTGTGTGAACATGGATGTATAATTGTGTGTGAGAGTACGTATGTGTAATTGTGTGTGTGTGTGAGCATGTATGTGTAATTGTGTGTGAGCGTGAGTGTATAATTGTGTGTGAGTGTGGATGTATAATTGTGTGTGTAAGCATGTATATGCAGCTGCAGAGTGCAGGAGTAGTTTGGAGATCGCAATCTCCCTCTATTCGGCTCAACATTAGGGAGCCCAAGGTCTGTCACTTCACACCTCGCTTTACTGCTCCCTAATCACTATGCACCGAAAAATAATGCCGAGCCCCAGAATATGATGTCATACCCCCACGCTCTGCATCAATAACCGGCACGCAGTGAAGTGACAGAGCTCATGTGTGTGTAAGGGCAGTGCATGTGTATCTGTGTGTTTATGGGCAGGTGTGTGTAAAGGCATGGTCTAAGTACAGGTGTGTGTGAGGGCAGTGTATGTGTATGTGTAAGGGCAGTGTATGTGTATATGTGTGTTTATGGGCAGGTGTGTGTAAAGGCAGTGTGTAAGTACAGGCGTGTGTGGGGGCAGTGTATGTGTAGGGGCAGTGTATGTGTATATGTGTGTGTAAAGGCAGTGTGTAAGGGTCCTGGGATGGAGGCTAACATTAGCCTTTTTTTATAAAACAAAAACCTCTGCTGCTGTGGACTACTCTTCCAATGATACTCAGCAGTGGCGGAACTACCGGGGTCGCAGGGGTCGCGACTGCGACCGGGCCCTGGCGGCAGGGGGGCCCAAGCCAAGGGGCCGCCCGAAATCGGGCAGGGGCGTCCAACATGCGGCCCGCGAGACCTCGAGGTGCGGCCCGCGTAAGATCGGCAGCCAGGGCAACCGATCTTATGCGAGCCGCACCTCAAGCCCTGCTACTTACTTGTGGGAGGGTCTTCTGGACTGCACAGAGGAAGTGGAGATCACGTGACATCCTACTTCCTCTGTGCTTTAGCAGAGAAGGCAGAGGGAGGCCGCGCCCCCTGCTGAAGTCTGTGAGCGGCATCGAGGAGCTGCAGTGCAGGTAAGGGGGTGGGGAGGTTGTTTGAATGAGTGTGTGTGATTGAGGGAATGAATCTGTGAATGAATGATTATATGAATAAATGTGTGTGATAGCATGGATGTGTAAGTGCTGGAACCTAGGCATGATGGGACTGTGATTCCTGTTAGCAATCACACTCCTATCATGCCAAGTCAGCCAGTACATGCTGAAACCTGGCCAGCTGCCCCCCTTGTGTAGTGATGCTGCCAGCAGTATGGAGTCTGCACATCACTTACAGCCACCCTGTACCAGCGTGTATTGGCTGACTTGGCATGATAGGAGTGTGATTGCTAACAGCAATCGAGGAGCTGCAGTGCAGGTAAGGGGGTGGGGAGGGTGTTTGAATGAGTGCGTGTGATTGAGGGAATGAATCTGTGAATGAATGATTATATGAATAAATGAGTGTGTGTGTGTGTGATAGCATGGATGTGTAAGTGCTGGAACCTAGGCATGATGGGACTGTGATTCCTGTTAGCAATCACACTCCTATCATGCCAAGTCAGCCAGTACATGCTGAAACCTGGCCAGCTGCCCCCCTTGTGTAGTGATGTTGCCAGCAGTATGGGGTCTGCACTTACAGCCACCCTGTACCAGCATGTACTGGCTGACTTGGCATGATAGGAGTGTGATTGCTAACAGCAATCACAGTCCCATAATGCCAAGGTTCCAGCATTTACTGGATGGATGTGTAAGTGCTGGAACCTAGGCATGATGGGACTGTGACTACTGTTAGCAATCACACTCCTATCATGCCAAGTCAGCCAGTACATGCTGAAACCTAGCTAGCTGCCCCCCTTGTGTAGTGATGCTGCCAGCAGTATGGGGTCTGCACATCACTTACAGCCACCCTGTACCAGCATGTACTGGCTGACTTGGCATGATAGGAGTGTGATTGCTAACAGCAATCACAGCGAGCACAGTCCCATCATGCCTAGGTACCAGCATTTACTGGTTGCCTGGGTATGATAGGAGTGTGATTGCTGTTAGCAATCACACTCCTATCATGCCAAGTCATATTGCTAATTTTGTCCAATTGTGTGTTACCTACTTTTATTAAAAATGTGAGTTTTTATTATTATTTTTAAAGGTGGGGGTCATTTTCGGTTTTGGCTAAGTGAACCCTGAATGTTTTGGTCCAGAATTTTCATTTTAGTTCATCCCTAGAATAAATCTAGGGAATCCTGAATTTGTAGTCGCAAAACTTTCTAGGCCCAGAAATCAGTGAGAGGAAGAGTAAAGGTTTTGTGTCATTTTACTTTATTTTAATCTGCATATTTTATTAAAGGCCATATTTTTTGTCACAGTGAAAAATGAGTGCGGCCCGCGCACGTATACAATTCTGATGAAGTGGCCCACTGCAGAAAAAACTTGGACACCCCTGGATTATGCCCTTTGTACATGCGCCCCTTTTTCTTTGATTTTTTTACAGATATGATTCAATATGTAAATTGAATTTGTTGAAAAAAAATTGTTGGGTAAAAATCATGTTTTTTTTTGGGGGGGTGAGGGGGTGGGGGTGTGGGGGGGGCCCTTAACAGATTCTCGCACCCGGGCCCTGAGGCGTCTAGTTACGCCCCTGATACTCAGCCAGCATTATGGTGGACAACTGGCTGGCTTTGGATCATGGGAATTGTAGTTCACAGCTAACATCTGCAGCTTTACTGTTAACTGCACTTCCCATGATGCTGAGCCAGCATCACGCAAGCAGTGTGTCTGGCTGAGCCTCATGTGAACTGTAGTTAACAGCAGATGATGTGACAGGTGTTAGTTGTGGATTACAACTCCCATGATGCCTAGTCACGGTGGACACCTGGCTGGCTGATCATCATGGGAATTGTAGTTCACAGCTAACATCTGCAGCTTTAACTACTGTTAACTGCACTTCCCATGATGCTCAGCCAGCATCATGGAAGTAGTATGTCTGGCTTAGCCTCATGGGATTTTAATTCAATGCGTTGGTTATTTTTAATATGCATGACTGTGCTGACAGAAATGAAGCGTGTTTTAAGTGGTGATGCGACATGTTGGGAGGTATGCATATCATTCACACACAAAGCATGGAGTCCGACCTCTCCGGGGAATCTGTGTCCATTAACCGTGTGCTCTGATCCAGGGCTGCTCTCCGACCCCCAGTGGAAGTGAAGCTGAGCCGCTCTGTATGTCTGAGCGAGACCTTCAATTATCAACAGGTTGTCAGGAAGGTCAAGAACAACTAAAAGGACAGACAGGAACATGTATGTCACATAAATAGACCCCTGTTTATCCCTCCACCCTCACATTCCTCAGACCCCTGTGTGTCCCTCCACCCTCACGTTCCTCAGACCCCTGTGTGTCCCTCCACCCTCCCGTTCCTCGGACCCCTATGTCCCCTATAAAGCAGGTTACCTGTGTGGCCGTTGTTTTTGAGCTTCAGTGTTTCTTCTGGAGTCACATTGTACCCAGACAGACGAATCGGCCTCAGACTGGCATCGAATGTCACTGAGCTGGTGTTCACATTAATTGGAGATTGTTCTGAGCCCCCACAATGAGGGAAACTGGAATCCCATTCATGTGTGTCTGTATGAGGAAGGGAAATGTGAAAATTTACCGTAACCATACGTGCAGAACATACATCACATACATACGTGAACATACATACATCACGACATACAGCGAGGAGCAGCGATACACCACGAGAAGATCCAACCGCAGAACATACATCACGACATACAGCGAGGAGCAGCGATACACCGCGAGAAGATCCAACCGCAGAACATACATCACGACATACAGCGAGGAGCAGCAATACACCGCGAGAAGATCCAACCGCAGAACATACATCACGACATACAGCGAGGAGCAGCGATACACCGCGAGAAGATCCAACCGCAGAACATACATCACGACATACAGCGAGGAGCAGCGATACACCGCGAGAAGATCCAACCGCAGAACATACATCACGACATACAGCGAGGAGCAGCGATACACCGCGAGAAGATCCAACCGCAGAACATACATCACGACATACAGCGAGGAGCAGCGATACACCCCGAGAAGATCCAACCGCAGAACATACATCACGACATACAGCGAGGAGCAGCGATACACCGCGAGAAGATCCAACCGCAGAACAAACATCACGACATACAGCGAGGAGCAGCGATACACCCCGAGAAGATCCAACCGCAGAACATACATCACGACATACAGCGAGGAGCAGCGATACACCGCGAGAAGATCCAACCGCAGAACATACATCACGACATACAGCGAGGAGCAGCGATACACCGCGAGAAGATCCAACCGCAGAACATACATCACGACATACAGCGAGGAGCAGCGATACACCGCGAGAAGATCCAACCGCAGAACATACATCACGACATACAGCGAGGAGCAGCAATACACCGCGAGAAGATCCAACCGCAGAACATACATCACGACATACAGCGAGGAGCAGCGATACACCACGAGAAGATCCAACCGCAGAACATACATCACGACATACAGCGAGGAGCAGCGATACACCGCGAGAAGATCCAACCGCAGAACATACATCACGACATACAGCGAGGAGCAGCGATACACAGCGAGAAGATCCAACCGCAGAACATACATCACGACATACAGCGAGGAGCAGCGATACACCGCGAGAAGATCCAACCGCAGAACATACATCACGACATACAGCGAGGAGCAGCGATACACCGCGAGAAGATCCAACCGCAGAACATACATCACGACATACAGCGAGGAGCAGCGATACACCGCGAGAAGATCCAACCGCAGAACATACATCACGACATACAGCGAGGAGCAGCGATACACCGCGAGAAGATCCAACCGC